>NW_028301713.1:11818181-12121212 GCF_037042655.1 Diuraphis noxia
GCTGTGTTGCGGTTTACTCTTAAACAAAGATTACGATTAAAAAAATATACATATATGTATATACATATACATATATCGCTTAGCAATAATAATAGGTACATATCATCATTGATCATTCCCATGCTCATCTCATCTTATAACAATGATAATAAGTTTTGAAACCCATTTCGTGTGCAAATCACCAGGTGCCGGATTCAGCAAAAACTCGTCTAAAATAGCAGGACTGTCGCCCGTCGACGGAGCTGCAAATCACTCGGAGCGACGTCTGTTGTAACAACGTCTTACTAGTAGTAATATATATATATATATGTTAGCAAATCAAAGCAATCCGCTCTCGGATCCGCGTTCGTGATTAAACGCGGTAAGTCGTAAGTGATGCGTACACTGCAGGACTACAACTGATGTACCTATACATATATATACGACGCGTAGGAGTAAAGGATTATATATTATTATTATTATTATTATATATATCTACCTACCTACCTACCTACCACTACCGTATACCCGGTCACCGCCACCTCGACGTGTCGTATTTTCGGACACGTTATACATCTTCCTTAGGACGTAAGCTCCTTTTACCCCGGCGCGGTAATGAGACGTGTCCTTCACGAGCGCGTGTCTCTCGTCCCCTTGCAGCACACACACACACACACACGCACTGCAGTAAACAATGTATACCGTACGGCGTTCAGTCGTCGTTTTACATATTATTATTATATAATATCTGACGGACGTGTGTATATATGTGTGTGTACACGACGTTTATTTGCGAGCGTTTCGCGTGCGAGCCTGTGAGAGAATAGATTAGATCCCTCGCACATTATAATGACGACACGGTGGCGGGAGACGGACGCAACACGACGTGTCGCCCATCACTCTCGTCGCCGACGACGATTCTGCAGTTATAGCACAGCGGCCGTATAGTAGTATTATGATAATAATAATATTATATTCGCCTTTGCGAATCGCCTCCCGTTACCGTTCCGCTGCGATCGCGTCATTATTCGTTACAACAACAACTGTATTATGCCGCCGCCGCCGCCGCCGTAGTTATTATCGTTATTAAGCTTCGTCCCCGAGACTAGGCTGCAGATGAGACCATCAACCGTTTACGACAGGCTACTATAATTCTACTACAACTATACCACACCCCACACTGCCCACCCGCACACGTCGAAGACGAGCGTCTTGGTGCACGCTGGGGGGGGGAGGGTGTAGAGTAGAGCGCCGGATCATCGCAGCCGCCGGATCGCAATTTATCAAACTCGTGGACAACATTTGGCGCTTTACAGACACACACACACACACACACACACATACGTGTTGTATAATACATACCGTGGACGCGGTAATACGGTATCTGCGGTTGCACACGGAAGACGCGCGAGCCGGACGTGGCCGGACGGACTTGACGGTTTCCGCGGACACGAGAAATATTTTATGGGATTACCATCGCTGCACGGTTCGAGCGATGTAGCTTTAGCCATACACTGCTGTGACGCGTTTCCGCTCACCCCGCCGCCGCCGTGACGTTAACTGTATATTATACGGGTAGGTATACGACTGGTATATGGACTAGGTACGCCGTTACACCTACAGCGCTCACTCATTTTATATAATAATAAGCAATATATGCAACCATATATTATAATATGCCATCCCCTATAAGTCAGGTGCTGCAGCAGTGTCACGCAGTGATTATGATGACATATAAAAAGTGACATTCCGTATATGGAATATGACGTTGTCGCAAATCCGCGCAATACATGACACTATACTGATAGGTAACTGCAGCAAATGATGGGGTTCGTAGAGTGATGTTTATACTTGAAAATTGAAAAGTTCATTTTTTTTGTTTTTTAAAAGAACCGCGTTCTTAAGAAACGAGTTTGTTTAAATTATTATTTACAAATATTAAAGTAAAATAAGGACAGACGAGGTGTAATAAAAAAATGTTTAAGTATTGATATGTTAAAAAATTGTATTTAAAAATATATCTGTTAGCTACTTACATATTTGTTTCAGTTTAAAATTTGAATTTAAAGTTTCCGATACAACTGAGTGTCATTCACATGTTGTTCGCAAAATATGAACGTAAAATCGTGCGATGAACAAAAGTCCCTGAATGCGTCACAGAAATGGTTCCCGATTCGATGGTAGGTACTTATACATTATGATACATGATTCGTGCGCCAAAAATTCTTTGGACAAGCAACAGACCACGAATTAAGTGAACTATCATATTTCTGCAGCTATTATAGTATACAGTTTTTACTAATAACTGTTGTAGTTTTAGCTCAGGTTAATGGTTAAAACGAAAAATAAATCATCGTTTTGACGTGCATCGGTGCATCGGTTGTTCGAAATGCGAAATCAGAGTGTCTAGATGGGTAGGTACTACATATATAGCAATGCAAACTTCTAACGGATATGCACATTTAACGGCCTCCTAACAGTCCTAACGCGAAAACATCGACCATTATGTCGGGATATTGTGTGTAGTTATACGAATCTGTCAATTCTAAACAACTGGTATACTTATGTAGTATACAATAAACAGAACTAAATTATATAATATGTGCTAATATCATTATTCCAATATTCTAAAATTATTTAGATTAATTATTTATATTACAATACATTTCAAATACTAATGCCTAATATTATATGAGCTCACTGAGTGAAAAAAATTACACACATTTATTTTTATGCACAAAAACCATTAAAAATTACATAATTCTTTTCAACAAAATAATTATATATACGTTATTTTATGTATAGGTAATTTAAAACAATATAACACTATTTTGAACTGTTGTATACACGGCCGAAGACTAAAATATAATTTTAAATTAAAAAAAAACACGCACAAGTTTTTTGATGAAAACCCATTGTCATAATTTATGTCACAACATGTCTTCGATACGGGTCATTTGGGCCCGCGAAATAACATGTTTGTTCTTTGAAATAATAATTATAAAAACCATAATGAAAACTCATAAAAGTAGTCATAAATTTGTTTTATTGGACATTTTTGGATACTTTTAGTTAAGAAAAATTATTAAAATAGCTCATGTTTCTGTGCATGTAATGCATGTAATGTGTATTTTTTTGCATGTCAAATAGTAAGTAATTTTTGGTAGGTTTTCAGTAAGGTGTAATTATCAATTATTTATTATCTAGTATAAATTGTGACGTAATATGCATAAAATATAATATATTAATTTCATACGTACACGATATTTAAACGATTTCAAAGTTTTTGACTACCTATGAAGCAAACAATTAGAAAATTGTTTTATCGGTATAATATATAAATATTTAGATTTTTAAAAAAAATATAATATATAATATAAAATATTTCCTTATATAATATAATATTATGATCTACAATAATTATTATACTATTATACCATGAAAATTACTAGGTACACAAATTCGTGAAATAAACCGTTTAAGTAAATATGAATATTTTGTAATATTGGAAAAGTATAGAATTTTATTTCTGTTTATTTGAAGCCAAGAAATTTTAATACAGTATCATTCAGCTCAAATATTACTAGTAATTCACCTTTGCTATATGGGTATATTATTATTCATTAATATGCTAGTAATTATGTTATAATATGTGAATATTAAATAGGTAGTGCCTATGCATAGATATAATAGATAATAAATTGAACTATGGTTTCGCTATTACAAAAATAATTACGTTTTTTTTTTTTTTTTTTTCTTATTATCAAACACCTAATTATTTAAAACGATGATGGTGTTGATGAATAATTGGGTGTTATAAAATTATGTCATTATGCTATATTATTTTTAGTTATTTCGTATAATATAGCATTGCGCTGTATAACAGCTTAATATGGTGTAGATAATATTATGACCGTCGTCGTGTTAATGAAATATCGTTTGTGTGAATAATTATTGTTGTTAACTGTCGAGTTCAATGATTGTACGGCACTAGAAATTCTTGAACTGTTAAATGCATAACACTATGATATAATAGCGTATATGCCGCTACGTCACAGTCTAAGCAAGTCGGTACGATTATAGGGTTGCTAACAGTTTATTATTGAGCTCAATGGTATGTATATAGACTATAATAGGTACGCGGCGCTTTGGTAAAAATATAATATGTATAAGAAATATCTTTTGTACGCACGACTACCTACGCTGTCAAGTCTTCATTGTTCAAACGAATAGATAATTGAATTATGGGAATAATAACATGAATAATGGAAAACGATCATAATGGCTAATGAACAATTAATAATATTGTAAAGGCTTAAATACACACCACACCATTATAAGATGCAAAGTAGGTTTAGTTTTCGATATCTTCGCTGTATCCATACATTATAGTAACTCGGAGTTATAATACCACTGCAGCATCATAACCACTGATATAGGAGGTCAGTAATTTTCTATAAGAGGTGCGGGAGAGGGATGTCTTATTTTTGCTATGGATCCTTAGTTTCAATAGAATATTGATACAAAAAAAAAGTACCTAGGAACAGTAGGAACCTATACATATTTAAGATCTAGAAGATTATTTTCATAATTCTAAATGATTATTTCTGAGTTATTAATATCTTTATACTATATAACGATGATAATCCTTTAAAATGGTTTTATAAAAATAATAAGTATATGCAATGTCAGATGTAGTATTTATTTTACATGAATCAGTTTTACAAACTATTTATATTGATAAATTAATTTTCTAACCTTTACAAACCATCTAAGCCACCAATCTACTTAACCCATTACTATATAGTCTTATAATCCTTAAAACATTAAGTCATATAAATCAAAAACTACTAATTTGAATGTTGATTCAGGTAGATAAAATTTCTCAAAAAAAAAATATCTGACTAATGATTAAAAATTAAAAGAGAGATTTTATATTTGAAAAACGTAAGTTTGTATTTTTACAGGATCATTCTTAAACGATATAGAATATTTCGAGGATTCATTCAAAAATATGATGGTCTTCAAATGTATTTAATAATTCCAAAAATTATAGAATTTTGTTATATTTATAATTTAAACATAACCAGGATATGATGATGTTTCAGAAATTATCCTATATTCTAGCAAAGGTACAATAGGCGTATACAACATAAGCAAATTTAGGACATCGTTTACGGATTTGACCTATAATCGATTTTATATCTGTATGGCGTTTATTCGTTTTGGTCCATATTATTATCAATATTATTGTACTCCCACTGTGTCGGTGGTGCAGGTCGATGATGCCCTTGGCGCAGGGTGTGCCCCTCGAGTCGACCAGCCGACCGTCCGACGACGACAATGAATCACTCGGCACTGGCGGCGGACGGCAGTGTCGCCGTCGTCGTCGCCGTCGTGAAGGTTAGTAAGTCCTTAATAATATTATTGTATTTATATAAATTTAATATCATATTATGTATACATTATTGTTATTATATTATATAGTACTTTATACGACGCCCAATTTTCTGTCGTTGATATTATAGTCCCTCAGCTCCGCCGCCACGTCATCTATCTTTCCTTTTTCTAATAAATATTCACGATTGTTATACTATTATTACACGTGAACACCAAATATAATATGCATTATATACGTATATTACAATATAATATAGGTACGTCCACACCTGTGATTTCCGGAGTTATCTGGACGATGATTACCTGTTGATCGTTACAATAGACACGCCCGTGGGAGAACCTACGACGCTTACGGTAAGACGATTATTCTATAAATAAAAACAAATTCAATCACATTTGAAGTTAGTGATACGAACCTCTGATTTAAATATTATAATATTATTATTATTGTCTATGCGGTAATATCATAGGATGGCCATCATTGGATATTATTGTAACGATACCGTTTGATTTATCGTAATTTCGTATATGTACAAGGAACATATAATATTAGATTTCACAAAAATGAATTTAACATTATTCTTCGCCAGTTAATTTCATCTAATTGTTTTAACTGATTTGAATATTTTATTTGTACAAGACACTGGCCTCGTTATTGATGCTCAAAAACGATTTTTAAAAAAACATTAACTCAAACATCTAATTAAAATGGGAGTTTTGGAAAAATTCAAATCGGCAGTTTTAAATTTCAATCGATGAACTACAACTGATTATATTTAAATCTTATAGTATAGACTTATAGTCGACGTTATTATACGTCTGTTCGATAATATAATAATAAAAACATTCAAAATAGACCGACAAAATTGACATTTTTTACAATACCTATACTCGTAATGATAGTTGTCCAAGCGTGTAATAAATAGAAAATACTACATGGGTAGGTATTTAAATATTTATATAATATTTTTTTTAAAACCATCATTATCCTTAGTACAAACCTTTCGATGAATGAAAAACTACTTGTTTGAATTTCGAATTAGGTAGGTAGGTACATCAAAATGTTCATCAAAATGAATCCACTAGATAATTTACAGGAAAAAAGGGAGGTTTCCATTTGAAAAACAGAAGATTGTACTGGAACAAGACGCGATTCCTTTGAGTAATACATTATAATTCAAAGATTTGAAATGATCTTTTAGTTATTTGTTTAAATATTCCACAAAAATCAAAATTTTAATAGACTCACTATTGAAGGAAAACATTGGGACGAGCATGCATGATGGATCACTCTGTATATAAGCATGTGAGTATCAAGTGGAATCTCGGCTCTGTGCCTGTCACTGCAGCAGACGCAACGTTCATCGATAAATCGGTTTACTAATTAGTTGCAACTTGTTCCTGATCATCCAGCGGAGTCGTTTTGCTACGAATTTCTCGCAGGTCTTTTCGGACATATGTATTATATCGAATAACACATTAATTTGTACACCAAACTCACTTTCAGAGGTCAGCACGTATTGTTCTGAAATGCGAAGTTCTCTGTCACCCAGAGTGTACGTATATAGAAGTACATCTGCGCATAATACACGTCCGTTCGTAAAAATATTGATTTCGGTCGGTAGCTCTTTCTTCTTAATAATTACTGGACGGCGACGATGGTGAAATAATATCATCAACGCGACGATACGGCAAATCTGCATGTCAGGTAAAAATGCACTGATTAAAATTCCTGCAAGCGTGCGCCCTTTGATGTGAATTCCTCCGTATCGGCAGCAGCGGTAACAGCCCGCGAAAGGCTTATTTATCATTTGGAAAGTATTTAAAAACTTTGAATTCAAACGCACAGCTTTTTCAGGCTTGTCACCCGTGTTTTTGCGCTGGGATTTTTATATTTCGCCAAAGTAATATTTACACGAGCTGGCCCCGTTGAGGCGCAGCGCTGCAGTGTTCGCCGCGCTTTTTTCTTCCTGGCAGCAATAATTTAATTAAAAATATTTTCCGTCATATTTTAGTTTTGTTAACGATTTTATTCAGTTCTTTTATTATATTACTATCATTATTGTTATTTTTATTTTTTTTATTTTATTTTTTTTTTAATTGCCGCGCATATTTTTAATGTAATATAAACATCAAAGATGGATGTGAATGGACGTATTAAAATGCAGCGCACGCGTTCAGACGAGTGTATATGTACGTAATTTTATATATATATATAAATACATGCGTACGTGCAAATGTGTGTGTGTGTGTGTGTGTTTTTATCCTTTTCTATATTATATTATTATTATATCGTTGACCGACTACTATTAGCAAACGTGCCCGCAGCTACTCAGCTATACGACAGCTGCCGCAAACAATTAGTCGGAGATACTGTCCGAACGAATGTAACTGCGCGCTAAATCATTTAATGTAACGCGAGATTGTGTTTTAACAAAAATGTTTAAAAGACCTTTGTATTGCAAAATGTGATGAGGATAATTGGTTTGTGTTTCGTCGCATTCTCGTAAAATATAGTATACCATTATTACCGGGTCCACAACACTGCTACACTGTGTTCTTTGACGTGTTATGCCCAACGATCACTTTGAGTATTTGTATCATATATTATATGTTATTATAAACATGTGCATAGCAATAATAAACAACTTGATTTAAAAGACTGAAGAGATAACAACTGAGAAATAACAAGTTTAATCCATCGATATTGCGCGAAAAAAATATTAATAAAAATCCAGTGATTCTTATTTTTATTACAATTTTGCTCGAATCTTTTCTATATTATATTATTTATTCTATTAGACCAAACCATTTTTAATATTCATCACATTGTAAAAAAAAAATCTATTGTGTAAGATACCAACTTTTTATTAGGATATCCTCCAATATATTATTATATTAGTATTGTGCTCATATACGTATTTATTTATTCAAATAATAATATGAATACAATATTATATTAATAAAAAATATATAATGCCTATCGAGGAAACAAAACAAAAAAAAATCGTTTGTTCCTATAATAGTTCGCCGACAACAACCTCGACAAAGACATTTAAGTACCATTGTTTGATCAATTGGCAGTATAGGAACTTTTATTTTCACTCAATAGTAGAACGGTTACCAAAATTCACTATGAAAACATCTCAACTTTTCTCGCTGTTCTTAGAAATCCAACCGGAAGGACCAGTCAGGCTCCAACTCAAAATATGGTCACTTTATTTTCTTCTTTATCTGACATTTGAATATAAGTATATCCATAATGCTCATTTTTAAACTCTTATTTCATTAGAATGTGCTTTTGAACGGGTATTTGCAAATAATATATTTTATTAATATTTTCTTACAAGTGTTACGCTTTACATGATTTTCAACATTTCTTTTAAATCGTAATAACACTTTTAAACGGAAGTATAGGTTAAATAACCCAACATGACTATTATAGTTATTTTGACGTCAAACAAATACGCGTTTTATTATTATTTCGATGGTTTCCAAAACCTAAAATTGAGTAATATTAAAACCAAAAATGTGGGCTTTAGAGTTGGCGACAGGATTTTAGAAGTTATATTATATGAAGTTATGTGAACTATTATAGCTACTAATTATAGAAATCACATTTAAGGTAAAATGTGGAGTATATTATATGGGATTAAATTTGACGTTCTAAGAGAGGAGACTTTTAACATTCAAAATTGGATTAATTTAAACGGTTAAACTTGCTTGACGTATTGGGTAGGTATATAGGTACGAACGTATTGGAAATATGAAACCAGACCAACTGGATGTAGGATGTAAAATATGCAATAAATTATAGGAGTATTGGGACTATTCGGAAGTGCAATATTTTACGACCGTCAAACATCTCCAGATGTGTTTCGTCTCATGTGATTAAGATAATTATTATCACGCAGGGTGTGTGTTGTTGTGAATAACTACTGAAGTCGAAGTAAAATACAGTGGTTAGAATTACAAATGCAATGGTTTTGAATTTCTGAAGTATTCAGATTAACATGGTGTTCAAATAAATCCGAACCAATAGACTTGCCAATAAGCTTTAGGTCGATCTCATAATATATAAAATGATACATGTGGTGTGTATATATACGATTTAAGATAAAACAATTCTAAAACAAAAAATTGAATAACCCTCATAATTGGTTGATGGTAGATGCAGATTAAATGGAATGCTTAGCTGACATTTTTCTGTATCGTTTTCAACTACATTTCAAAATTATACAATTAATCGCGTTCGAAAAACTTTCTCACGGAACTTCGATTATATTATAGAGTTATTTCAAAAGTTATAATAGTTATCTACAGAAAAATCGTTTGTATAATAGGTTATGATTTATTGAGAAGCGGATGCTATATTATATTATAATAATAAAATATTCCCTGATATAAAAACAATAACTGAAACATTATAAAATTTATTAATTTCTTGAAAAAAAATATCATTTATAGTAATGAGTTTCCTTATTAGGTAGAGCGAAGTCGTTTGTAGTATTATAATTTATAATATATGGTAGGTATACGGTATACCTGATATTAAAAATCTGCGCACGCCTTTGATTTGATTAATCAATATTTTGAATGGGAATATTTTAATTCGCTATCATAAAGTTTCTTATACAATTATAAATACTGGTAGGTACAATAAAAAATGTCAAATCACAGCATAATTTAGTTTTTAATAGCAAAAATTAAAATAATTAAACCATAAAACAGAAATCTGAATGCTTATTTTAATAATTTACAAAGAACAAAACAATTAATAAACTTATCAGAAACTACGAGCAACGGACTCAGTTTGTTGCAAATTTATGTATTATGATAAAATATATTATAATCGATTAAAAATACTTTTCAAAGTTCTTTATGGTTTAACGTTTTTAATTGAAATAAGTTGAATTAACTGGTATTTAATGGAATGCAAATAAAAACAAAAGCAAAATATTATTGTTTTCAAATATAACCGAAAACATGGCATTTTTACAGGTGTTTTTATCATGTTTATTATAATATTTGTAATTTGTTTGATTTCGATATTGTAATGGTTTGTTGTTAAATTACTTGAATTCGAGTCGACGTAAGAAGTTTTACTCATATAATATATGGACACGCTTAAAACTAGTTACCGTTTGGTTACATCTGCTGACCAGCGTTTAGAATTCAAAACTAAAATAAATACATCTATTAAACGTGTATTATACATCTCTCTACAATAGTTATAGATGTATATTATTGGTAATATTAATCATAATTTTGATGGTCACGTTATATGCGAACACGAAGTACGATTTTCATGGATATTTTATAATATATGACTCGATCGTGAACGTTATTTTATTCACTATAGCTGTATGATCTATAGACTTCCCGATGCGTAAAATTAAATTGATAATTTTAGTTTGTGATCGGAGCACCCAATGCGATCACTGGCTGTTTCGTGCGCCACCACACGCCGGATTCCAAGTCTTCGGAGGTATAGGTTAGGTTAGGTTCCTTGCGGTGGCTTAGCGGATTTCGCGAAACAACAATAATATAATATATAATATTAATAATATTCAATAATAATGATATTGCGTCGCTTCAGTCGGTTACATTATCGCCGTGCAGCTTGTATTACTATGGCCTCGGAGGCGAACGGTCGCGGTCCTGGCGAATTTATCGTACGATATCGGATTATCGACGGACGCACGCGATGTTTACGTAAAAAATCGGACCGGACCTATAAATCATGTGGAAAAATCCCCGAAGAATGCACGCCGTAGAATACACGATAATGTTATTATTATTATAAATCGAACAGCAGTCTGTTGGCGCAGCTGGACGGCCGGCTAAACGCAATGTCCTATACGACGACGACGACGACGGCGGCCACTCCCGGAGAACATATTAAATACACGCATATATATAATAATAATAATAATAATAATATAATGCGAGGTTAAAAACGTATACATTATTTTATAATATAATATTATTGTGATGTGTACGTGAAAATAGTGTGCCTGGGTAAAGTGTATAAAAATAATGTGTATTGGGTACAAGAACGCCGCTCAATGTTTTTTCATCGTCGTCGTCGTAATATTATCATAATATTATAGTAATATACATTTCATTAATAGGTCCTATAAATTATGTTATTGTCGGGTTTCGATGTTTTTTCTACCCTCCGACTCCCGGAACCGATCTCGTACGGGTTTCTTTCAAATTTTTTTTAATTGTCCGTCGCACGACACCTATTTATAATAATATTCCGAGGTATATGCAAACGCGGCCTCCTCCCGAGACGGATCGATTAATATAATATATATAATTTTTTTTTTCTCATTCAGTCGCGCGTGCACACACACGCATACACTCACATTATCATCGTCATCATTCGTATGTAGGTGGGAAGGTGTATTAAATGAAAAAAACTGCTTTTTCGCTCATAAATTACGCCGACGTCTATTGACGGATGGACTCGGCGTTGTATTATAATATATAATATGATATAGACACGCGCATATATTAAAACACGTGATACGGTATTACATTTAAATAGTGTTTTGTCGGCAATCCGCGGTCGTCGACCGGTGGTCATCATATGAGTATTTATTATAGGGCATCATAAGTAATCCTATATACCTGCCCAACTGCTATTTCGACGAAGACGTGGTGCACGGTTAGGCGGAAGCAACTTTAAAACGCGATCGTAAAAAAATCGATTCCTATAAAACTTGCAGCGGAGTGGACTTGCAGAGGTTTGTATGATTTAGATTCCGAGGCCGAAAGCGAGGAACGTGTAATTTTGTACATGATTGAATTCATTTGTTATTTATTTATTTTTTTTTTTTTAATGTACAAACGTTTAATAGTAGTAATTTTAATAGTGAATCTCAGGCCACAGATATAATTGAGTGTTGATAGTATTTTGAAAATGTCGTGTTTTATTTTTCTGAAAAACGTTCTAATTTTCGAAACATCCGTTAATCAGAATGTAACAATGGGATAGCAATGTTAATACCTATGATTTTAAACTCTCACCAACTGTGTATAATACCTTATCAAAAAGAATTGACTGGAGCTAAAATAACATTTTTAGCTGCTATTTTATTGAACAATCGAAAAACATAGAAAATCTTTCTAATAGTTATCCCATATGGAACGTCCAAACGAGCTTTGCTCGAAATCGTATTTTAAAATTATTGTTGTATAATATTGATTGTATAGAACTAACTGTTTAGCTATTTTTATATTGACTGATTTATTGTTTTATCTGTTTGCTTTGTGACTTCAGATTATCAGATATATTAATATGTTTTTGCGTGGCGTTTGCGCAGAAAATATAACAATAACGATTCGTAATGTTTGCACGAGACAGATCTCACATTAGACGGAATGCTTTAATATATAAACCGATAACAGAGATGGAAAGATTACGGATTTAAAAAACAAAAATGGCAAACGCATTTCATCTCATCGATGACTCGACAACACAAAGTATGGTTAAAAAAATCGCGAGTCACGAGTGAGCGAAACCTTCGGACCGGGCTACCGTTATTGGTAATATAGGTATATTAGGTACCTATGCAATATAGGTATATAATAACATTATGAACCACCGCGATGGTCCTGGTGACTAAGCGGTGCTACCGGATCGGCGCCGGCAGAAGATTACACGGTACACGGTATATGCGGTCGCAAACCGGTCGAAACAATTACCGCGGCGGCGGAGTCGTGTAGTTATTACCCGGTCGGTTTTCGGACGTGATTTTATTCCCCCCTCCACCCCCACAACAGAAAATCTCATTTTATGGGTTCGCTACAGCTCGTCCGACGTCTTCACCGCGACATACGAGTGTTTTGCGACGTCACCTCCACGATGGTCAAATAATGGCCACATCACATCATGCAGCTATATATAGTACAACTGCATCACGAGTGCTGGATGTTCCAGGAAGACCGAAAAAATATGAAATAATACTTTCTTAGAAGTAAAAAAACGTATCTAGAATTTTTACTTTTTTTTTTTATTGAATGCATGGCCTATACATTCCATTGAAATTCAAAAAGTTTCAAAATCTCTTTTACTGAAATGATGGTGTCCATTAGTGTACGCAGTGTTATCTCCAGTGCTCTGATGACATTCATCGGCTTCCACTATCACTTAACGGCGTTCCATTTTTTAACCTTGCCGGGTTCTCTCAAAAACAGAGTGTAGAACAATAATAGTGTACACCATTTGATAACGATATGTGGATCTATATGCAAAGAGAAGCTGCAGCGATCACCTGCGAAGAGTAGATGATAGAAATAACCATGCACAATAATGTCAGCGTCCGTTTTCTGCAGAAGAAACGAACACACTACGAATGGACAACATCCAGAGGATATTAATTGTTTCAAAACAGTGCGAGATATTTTGAAACTTTTAGACTTTTGATGCATAATTTCTGTTTTCAATAAAAACAATGGCGTGGATACATTTTTTTTTTATTTTCTCGATAATAATATTTCATATTTCCCATTTCCTGCTAATATAATATTTGTCATACTGTATACTATATTATGTATATAATCAGCGGCCGATTGCTGGGTGCGCGTCACATATTATAATATAGACACAACGGAAACGGAAGTGATACACATTCTGATGCACAATAGGTTATGTTCCGGTCGTGCACATATTTGTATTCTTGTATAGATAGGCACCAATAGTATAGGTATCTCGTACCTGGCATTCTTCATCTCTTTAGCGAATTACGAAACATTACATACCTACAATGCATAATATTGTGTAGCGATATATAGCAATAAGTCCGACAAACAATAATATTATGGACCACACAAGTCCACTGCCTGAGATTTTGTTAATTTAATGTAGGTAGGTGGTTATTTTTCAAACATTCTATACACGAATCCATACGACGTCATAATAGTTTGATGTCCCTTCACAGATATTGTACATTCGCTGGGAGAGAAAAAAAGAAAAAGTTTGTCGGACAGAGATGCGTGCTGAAGTGCGAGTGTACAAGTACCGCGGGACGTTCTGCATCACGCGTGGGCGACCGTCGCGCGTCCGCAAATTTGATTTAAAATTTCAAGTTCGACGTCGCGCGACTGCGTTTCGAAAATTATTACTAAAACCTCACCGCTGCTGACCCGTCCTCGCCGCCGGCGGGCGGGGCGCGAAAGGGGAATTTACGACCCGCTGCGCGTGCCAACTTACACGGTAGCGGACCGGTTCCACGGCGCGGGGCACGCACACTAAATTCTCCGCTCGCACATTACACATATTATTATATTATATCATATACGATATACACAATATTGCTGTATTATATTATAATATGTTATGCCGTGGTACAACCATTATAACCCACCCGTCGTACACCGTATACCGTACGTAATATGTGTGAGTGAGTGTGTGTGTGTGTGTGTGTGTGTGCTCGCATATTTATTAGTATAAGAGAAAAACAAAACCTATAGTAGGTAATAATAATCGTTAAATCATGGAGGCTATATCTCGGCCAATAATAATGCGTTATTTATATGCGATTTCAATACTGTTATTATAATATCGAACAAGAAGAAAAAAATGTTTAACGGTGGGTAATATTATTATTATTATATATTACCTATTTTATTATTTATCGTGTGCGGCTCCGGCGGCCGCGTTTAATTGCGTCGGCGCACGAACGGGGCTCTTCGATATAATATAATATTATATTATATTATACACCGTGTTTAATATAATTGTCTATATATCGCCGTCGACGGTCGTCGCGAAGATAAACGGTATTTTATGCGAAAAACGACGATTTTATTTTATTTCCCCGTAGTGCGCGTACGTAATGCAAGTCTATGCGCTGATGGCGCAAACCACGAAAATCTTATTATATTATCATTATTATTTCGCGGACACTCGTCATTTGCGGCTGGCTGCGGGAGACAATTTTTTTGAGACGTTGTCATAGGTAATATTTAAGTCTTGCAATGCTATAATAATATTACTATTTTAAGCAGCGGTGTCATTCAAACCGTATGCGTTGGATATGGGTACCGGCCGGTAAATATAAAAGTATAATACGGTAACTCACAAACTGAAAATTGAAATTTAACGTCGGTTCGTGCACATACCTGCTTGTATATAGTAAGCACTAGCGTAAAAAATTATCCGTCTCGGCTTTATAATGACATCGTTGCGTCGGAAAACCACGGTATTATGCGGGTGGCATATCATAATAATAACGGAGGCATTTGGTATTTACCTATTAAATTGTACAAAGCTACCGCTGTAGTTGGAATTCGGCAGTCACTCGCCGCGAATAGATCATATTCTATGTTGTAGGTATCATAATAATAATATTATTACGTGCGCTGTACGCGTGCAGGCGTTTTGGTTCTTTGAGCGTCTTTGTGCGCAAGTATGTGGGTAGGTACACTGCTGCAGTAGATAAAACGACATTCGAAACAATGTACAGGCTGATAATAATATAATATTACGATGTAGTAAAATGCGAGCACACGCGGTTCGAATAGAGCAATACAATTTCATGCTAATAAATAATAATATCAAGACAGTAGACTTTTTATTTAAAATTATTAATCGATCTGTAGCTTCAGCGGCCATTAAACATTATATATTACAGTAGATTTTTACCATGTCGAACGTCGATATTTTTTCGTGATGTCAAAATCAATAGTTCCTCGAAATATTTACCATCGTACGACATCACGAACTCTTTTCTCCCCCCCCCCCGAATCACGACAAACGAAAGTGTACTGTTTATGTTATAATAATAACACATTATACCGATGCATATTATAGTACGTATTACTCACTCGCGTTAATTTCACCGGAAAACAAATTATTTTGTTTCGAGGTTTCTGAAGCTAAACGTAAATTATACTATTACACTTATGTATATTTCATTATTAATACGCGCTATGAAGTAAAATTATTTATCTCATTTTATTATACATTTTTCTTTTTCTTTTTCATTCCGTTAATGATAACCGGAACAGCGGTTGATGAGTTTCATAGGCATATTTTATAAGTACATGTTATTACAATAAAAACGAAGTCCACCTGTGTTCAACTGGCCAATAAGAAAATCATTACGTGCGATGACGTAGGTGCTTTAATTTAAATGTTTTATTTATAGAATAATTATAAAATGCGTTGCATCTGTTTAATAATTGTGTTCTGCAATGAACAACGATAGTATGATAATACTGTAATAAACACTTATTATTATTTTATGATAATGTTTCATAATAATAATTACTGATTATTTTTTTTTTTTTTTACTGAATTTGAAGTCGATTGTTCATACACCAACGCATACAAAGTACCTCTATATTTGTACCTACACTCCTTATGCAGTAAAAAAAAAAATAACAATAATAATAATAAAAACTATTATATAAAATTACATATATTCTATTAGAATATAATGTATAATATACAATATATTATAGTTTACGTCGTGTTCTTTGTACGTATTATATAGTGTTTATTTTTGGGAGGCGATTGGAGAACAAGGTTATCACTTATCCGAGGCATTGTCTGATCTTTAAGGTTTTTAAATCCGGCCACATTAAAAAAAAAAAACATTATTGGCGGTGCATACGCTGATGATAATACAATGTATGGACAACTTGGAAGATAAAACTGTCAAAACTATTAATTGTGGTCTTTCAACTCTCTGAAGGTGCGTCATGTCATATTATGAGCTTTTACTATACTCTTAAAATTAATAACGCACTGCTGTTCGTACACAATATCGATCGAATTTAGCTCTCGTTTCACATTCGGACTCCGCGGTGGAGAGTTCAACGGGATCAAGAAATATTCGAAAAACGTCAACGACATAAATCGTTGATCAAAAATGCTCAGAAACCGCGTTTTCTAGAACATATTAACCGAATTACGCCCGCACTATCCCGTGTCCGAAACAAAAATTACTGACTTACACATAGGTAGTAGTTATATGGGCAACGGGCTCATAGCCCCCCCCCCCCCCCGAGCGGTATAACTCGTGGCATACCGCGGCTAATAAGTCACGATTTCCGCGGGCCTTGTCGATAATGACGATTCAATAAACCACTCGGCGTATGCACTATGTTTGTGTTGTGTGTGTGGTGTCGGCATGTGTGGGCCATAATATGTGATGTGATATTATTCTTCTCGCAGGGTGGCCGCATCGCACAAACGTGTAATGACCGGCTATTATAGGAGGCGCGCGGGTTTTGATTAGTAGGCGGCGCCCCTTTCGGGCGAAGAAACGCGCACAGACAGACAGACAGACGTTCGGATGGACGGACGGACGTGTGTGTGTGTGTGTAGAGTTCAGTATACTATTATATAGTGTAGTTGTGTACGCATGTACACGAGACGAACCGAACCGGACGAAATTGTGTCATTCGACTTCGATTTCGTTTCCTCGAAGACGTCTTATTATTATTGTTGCTGTTGTTATTATCGTCGTCGTGCCATGCTGGTCTCTCCGTCTGGCGTTTAATTGTTTCGCGTCGGAAAAAATATGACGCGAGTGCGCCTCCCCCCATTGTGTTACGGTTTAGTTTAGACGCCCGGTCGCGTGCACCGACTGAGACCCGTGCGTGTAACCGGAAATCTGGGTTGTGGACAAGGCACGAACAATGGGGTTATATACGTGGCCGGTGCGTTAACGCGGAGCTACAACGACGGTATATAGGTGGTATACGTAATGCGGTATGCCACCGGTATCTCATAGACCTATAGTGTTGTGTACCTACACTTTACAGGACATTAGCGTACTTGTCTCGAATCTATTTTGTTTTCGTGATATATCCGCGAGTGTACGACCTCACAACAATAATATTATTATTATAATATGTTTATACATGCGCATCGTGCGATTGGCCGTTTTGTTATCTTTCTCGTCTGAAGCAGCGTAATATAATATTGTGCAATAGTCTCCCGAAAACGTTACGCATAATATATGTCGTATCGTCTGCTGCCTGCTCGTTTCGGAAACGAGCTGTATAGGCTAATATTTTCATTATTTTTTTTTCCAGCCACCACCACAGGTCGTACATAATATAATATTTATATATGAGCGCGACGTTCCGGGTCATAACAATGACTTACGGACGCTATAAATTTTCATTAGCACCGGCCGGCACGCGCGTTTATCCACCGCCGCCGAACGGCAATCGGAAATCTCGCTGCAGCGCGTTAGACATTTCTCCGCGTTATTTATTTATTTACAACGATTTTTTCATACCTCCGGTAAACAATCGTTACCGCGTACCTGGTGTATACCTTATAGTCGTGCCTGTGCTGCAGTATGCGCCGAGATTTAATTTATAATCAAAAATCGTCGCCGCCCTCGTCGAATCGCACTGCTGGCCTAACCTCTTACCAACATATCGTGCGAATATTAGCGCATTTCGTGTAATTTTGTAATATTTTCGACACCGACTATAGAAATTATATGACATTATTATTATTGTTGTTGTTGTTGTTGTTGTTGTTGTTGTTCTGAACGTTGTCTCCGTTCGTTTTTCCGGTGCAGGAGTGTTAGGACACGCAGCAATACGTTTACCATCACAGTTTGGAGGCTCGAGGCCGCGGGGACGGTCTACTTGCTGGACACGTGCATGGCAGACGGTATTTGTTCTGGGACGCATATATAGGTCGTCCCAATATTCGTCGGGACGATAGCAGATTAAATATCGCTTCGATTCCACGTGTCGTTAGATCATGTTAAATCATAATAATACATATAATATATTTGTCAGTACGATATTTATGCGACCGACGACCGTCGTTGCAGTCTGCGTGTGATTCTTCAGTAGAGGGATTTTCACGAGTTAAACCGACCGGTGGTTGGCGTTGTACACACCAAAAATCGTCCTCCGGGATGTATAATTACTATATGTATTGCTATTGCAATTTATTAATCGAATACTACAACTGAAAAATTGCGACGCCCGTCGCGCACGATTTTAACGATATAGTACGAAAATCGTATACGATAATTAGGTCGCCGTGAACAGACGACCGCGTCCACACGATACACCAACAAATTATAATAAAAACAAGAACGACGTTAAAATAACGCAAACCACATAAAATCATTTTCTTTTGTTTTATTTGTTGTATTTCCACATATATATATATATATATATATATATATATATATATAATATAGTTAATTACTGCACATCGCTAAATCTCTCTATCTCTCCCTCTTTTTCTCTCTCACTCCCAATATAAATCTATATATTTATTGTAATTACATATATTTGAATGTACCTACATCTAATATAGAATACGTCCATAATACTGCAGTACACGCGTTTTTTTTTATTCATATCTTTCACGCTGTGTTCGTATGTGCATTATAATGACGTATTTAATGTACGTATATATATATTAATGGATACACGATAATAGGTATACCTAAATACGTATATATGTATGTATGCTCGCCCATTATAATATAACGCTGTGACTTGCACGTCGTTTATTAATTTGCTCGTTATATTATGTGTAGCGCAATAAATATTTTTTAAATCGAGTCTCGGTCGTACGTATATATATATATATAATATTATTATGTATGTATACAACGTTTCGTCGTCGGACCAATATTATAACATGATATATGACCGCAGCAATTAGTTTCGAACAACGCCGATTTGTATGCATATATACGACGTTATTCGCGACGGACGTTTAAAAGTATAAATCCTCGCGAGTCGTACCGTACACACACACATATATTAATAAACGTTACACGACAGTGTGCGAAATCACGGACGCGTACAATTATTAATATTAATATTATATTATATTCGAGTCATTGATACCAATAAAATGACCATCGCAGAACCGACTGTACGTGAATTCGATCAATTGCACAAAATGCTCGGTCATCGCGGATATGACGGAGACATTATACGGATGACCTATAACCGTTAGTGTCAGACATATTATTGTAGTCGAGTTTGTTTTTCTCTGTTCGTATCGCGCGTCTGTAGAATAAACTTTGACTACGGCAAGAGGTAGATTTGCCGTATATTGTATAAGTAGCTGGTATACGACTAAGTACCTATATAACATGCATATACCGGGATCGCGGTAACCGTTGATCTGTCGCACGGTGCCCGTTGATCCGGAGCCAAATTTATCTCTCCGCATACGTGCCTCCGCCAGGGCACCTCGAAACGGAATAATAACGCGTGGCGCTTTATTATTATGTCTTTGGAAATCTACGAAAGCGGTATAGCCGTATCAAACCCAAATCCTACCGCACACACACACACACACACACTACACTATCATTGTTACGACCGTCATATATGTATATATATATATATATATATATATATAGGTATATATGTTATTATATTATACGATTATACATATGATAATAATATTATTATCACATTTGCGCTCCCCCTCGCTCACTCCTGCAACAGTAGGTACAACACTTATCTTTTAAACAATATAAACTATAAACATATATATATATATCACGTCGTATGTTTATAATATATAGGTATGTGTATGTATTTTATGTGACAGTGGTGCGTATATTATTATCTTACCGGATATAGGTGCAAGCTGAGCATGTGATATCGGTGATATTACCACGGTGTATATACATAATATTATATATTTATATACAGCTAGTAAGCGCGTAAGTATATACGCTGCAGAAACGGTATATAGCTGTCGAAAACCCGCAGATAAGCAGCTAAGCTAATTGCCGGGCGCCAACAGCAATAATTCGGCTGGAAGCAATTATATCATATATAGCTATGTATTTAAATAAATATATATATGTGTGTGTGTGTGTACATACCGCCACCACCGATATGTATTAGAGGTATATATGTATATGTATATTGTATTTTCGTTGGAGTCTATACTGTGCGGGAAAAGGTTTTATTATATACCTATAATATGAATGCATATACATGCCGTATATTTATGTATATATATATATATATTAATAAGTATATGGTTACAAGACTTGGGCGAGCGATGGCGGAGGAGGTCTAAACGCGGCAAAATGATGGTAAAGGATTTTCGTTGCCGTGGAAAGCGGGTGGGGTAGAGTCGAAACGAACGTTGCCTTTAATAATAATAATAATTATTATTATTATTATTATTATTTTATTATTATTATCGTCGCCATTCTGCCCGCGCTAACACGACGAGTGCGTGCGTGGTGCCAAAAGTCGAGAGAGTGGAACGTTTCGATAAGAGAGAAAAGCTTTCGGCCGACAGTTTGTTCGGCACAATTAAAACAGACGCCGCGCATATACGCGAAACTTTTCACCGATGAAAATATATTATACAGATGTTCGATATCGTTAAACTATATAATACACACACATATATATATAATATGGATGTCCTGCTAGCAGAAAATATTGTCGGGAAGTGGGAACGGAGAATTCAAGATGTTGCAATAAATTGTATGTATAAATAAATGCGCAGAGAGTATAGGGGAGTTTTATGCAATGATTATATTAATGATTCATTATATCGAACCCAGTGCCTTTGAGAATTCACGCAGAGAATCGGTATAACTACGCATGATTGGACGGTGTGTGGGTAAAATAGAATAAGTCTAATTTTGGGTAAACTTTAAACGGTGTACACATTTTCTTTTTAGAAAGACTGAAAAAAATTTCTATTTCGTTTCTATTATGAAAATATGCTTGGTTTTTAACATTTATTTTCGTCTTAAATAATATTTTTGAAGAATAAAAAAAAATGTATTAAGTCAAAACTATAAGGGGGAGTTTTTTGGAAAGTCAAAATTTTTTATTCAATTGTTACTATCCAAAAGCTGTCACAAAAAAATAAAAACACACTGGCGTACCTATTATAATATACATATTACATCGGTGCTTTAAAATTTTAAATGATTCAATGATTAATTATTATTTATCCGTTGTCATTTTTTAGATATTTTATTTTCTATTTATCCTTCTATATACATCTACGAATATTTTGTAAGTGTAATCATAAAGTTCAAGAAGAGTCGTCTAATTTTTTACTGTGAATATGGGAATATGGGAATAGGTACCTATATATAATATATAATATGGATTTAAAATTCTATATAAGCTTTGATACTTATACTTTAGAGATGTTCAAAATTTTTTTGAATGCACATATTTATTTTTTCGTAGATTCATTTCTACTCTCTCATAAAAACGTAATTTTGTATGAAATCTCACAAATTCCGCACGAGCACGATAAACTCGTGACGCGATTGGTCGCGGTGCCATTGACATGGTATAATATAACGACGATGATGTTCTTCCCTTGATAGGTGATGTGGTTTTTGTTTTGCTTTCTTCCTATTTAGTTAACGTAGTGTTATACTGTGTTGTTTACAAAAATTTTCTATCGTCACGGAAAATGTAGCCAAATACTGTTTAGTTTAGTTTTAAAGGCCTATTATATAATATATACATGCGTAGGAGTTTACTATATACTACAATAGTGTCTGATTAAATTATAATAAAAGTCCTGGTTCGGAGAATCGTTTTGATAAATAAACGCAAAGGATAATATTATATAATAATATTTTGCTAAATTAATAGTCGTTTGCGAAAAAAAAAAACTAAAATAAACAACTAGAAAATGAGATTTCATATTTTTAAACGATCAACAATATTAATAATTTAATATAGGTACACCCACACGATTCTTATTTACGCATGAATCTTATTGTTGAGTATTACAATGTGTAACTGAAATACTTTTATCATCACATATATAGACGCTAAATTTATTGGTAGAGGAGGGGAACTGCATTTTATTGTTTTTTTTTTTTTTTAGTGAATTTATTATGTGTATTTTTATGGAAAATAATGTTGATAATATTATAGTAAGACAAACGTTTTTCATGTTCATTATTTTGAAACACATGATATGTATAAAATATAAATAAAATAGTTTTTCTAACGGTGTGCGCAAATAGTACTTAGACTTCGGGAAAAGAGTGGGGGACGATATTCTTCTCCAGCTAGTAAAAATTCCAAATAACGCCATATACGACATTGGTCTGCAGCAGTAATTGAATCATAATATCATACTAAGGTTACATATCGAAGTTGTTCAACCATAACCGTCTGCTAGTGTTCGTAAGACGTAGGTACCTATACCTGTTTTCGTCTTGATTTCAAAATCTCAAAATTTTTAAAAGCGGATTATTTTCCGATATATTATCCGCCGTTATCTATACGCCGACATTTTGACAAAATAGCGATAACCAATGTACAGTACCTATATACTATTTGTAAAACTGTATAATATTATATTGCCTCTACTATTTAATTTGATATGGATGATTGTATTATAAAATTATATATTCTATTATACTATGAAATTTGATTTGATTTTCATTTTATAGTTTTATTAATTCACATAATATTGTTTAATCTAGGAGAGGTCTTTACGTTTGAATTAATATTATTTAAATTGTTATTATTTAATGGCGCGCAGAAGACCCTTCAGATTAATCATACACCTTTTATGATAATATATAGTAATAGAAATCAGAATCCATTGTATTTGTCTTATCTTCAATTAGAAATTTCGAATTAAAAAAAAAAAAAATAACGTTTAATTATTTGAAACGTTCATATTTAATCGTTTCCGATTGTTGTGTACAACACAATATAATCATAAATATTATGTTATCGTATCTTGAAACCATCAAACGAATCATCGGAATATAATAAGGTTATATATTATGTACCTGTGTTACATTTCGTTTTTTTTTTCACAAAAACTCTCTTTTCACTGTTTTTAAAATCATAATAATTCAGTGGAACTAAACGATTACGCCGTGTGTACCTATTTTAATACAATAATTCAGTTATCTATTAAATCAAACGAATGAGATACTTTTACTAAAGACATAGTTTTATAAGCAGTACACGGTTTTTCGTTCACAGATGGATTATTTTATGCCTCAAGTCCAAGGCGGTGCACACATAACTACGATGCATAATAATATGCAGGTGCATCTATTATAAATGTTGTATACCCGTACTCTCGTGTTTTGCCGTGTCTCGCGCATCAGCAGGTATTAGACGAACAAATTATTCAAAAGAAAGTTACCATTGGGGACTCGGATTCGAGGTTTTTAAAAGTTGTTGTATCGAGGTCGGATATTACAAGACGTGAACGTCGAGTGGAATCGCGAGTTGCGTGAAGTTGGCCCCCCCACTTTGTCGTATCGACCTCGAACCTTCGCCAATATTTTGGAACCAATTTGGAACTAATTGGAACCTTGTTTTCGAAATTTGGAACCTCAAATTTTAACCAGCACAGAATTTTTTCGGTTGGGGGGGCCAACTTCACGCGGCCCCCCCACTTTGTCGTATCGACCTCGAACCTTCGCCAATATTTTGGAACTAATTTGGAACTAATTGGAACCTTGTTTTCGAAATTTGGAACCTCAAATTTTAACCGGCACAGAATTTTTTCGGTTGGGGGGGCCAACTTCACGCGGCCCCTCCACTTTGTCGTATCGACCTCAAACCTGCGCCAATATTTTGGAACTAATTTGGAACTAATTGGAACCTTGTTTTCGAAATTTGGAACCTAAAATTTTTACCAGCAAACAATTTTTTCGATGGGGGGGGGCAACTTCACCCCTAACCTAACCTCCCCCCCCACTCTGTCGTATCGACCTTGATCCTTCGCTAATATTTTGGAACTTATTCGGAATTAATCAATAATTTGGAAATAATTTGAAACCTAATTGAAAACTAGTTTTCAAAATTTTTTTATGTCATATTTTTCACAGAATTGAAGACTATGAATAATGCGTGTAATAATACGTATTATAACAATGTATTATTTAAAAAATGTTAAATAATATACCTCATATAATAGATATTTTACCTGCCTACCCACTCACTTATCCTTATGGTGTAATTCCAAATAAAATACCGACATTAATAGAAGAAATGAATGTAACAAATGTTGCTAATAAAAATGAAAACTTACATTTGATCACTTATAGTAATAAAGTGTTATATTTTAATTATTTTGAGTGTTCAATGGTGTACCTACGTGCGTCGGAAGCAATCGGCGTATACCTATACAAAATACAACCTCTTACTTCAACGTTTGCGTATAAAAACTACATTATAATATTATATTGTGTATATGATCGTATGTAATACAATTGTAATTGATTAGGTAGGTATACTGTAGGATTTTGATAAACAAAAAATTATACATATGGTTAATTTATATATAATAAAAAGAATAAAAATCGTGAATACAATTAAGTATAATATTCAATGTTCAATAACTACTAAACAATTTTTAATATAAAAAAAATAAATTTTAATAAAAAAAAAATACTCAATGTGGCTGGGCAGCGGACACAAAATTAAAATTGCATATTAAAAAATCACTGCTAAAACTAAATTATAATATTATAAATTAAATATTCAAGTATTTTGACTCAGCCAAAAAAAAATTATTGACACTTCAAATAATAAATTATCAGAAAAATCGAAAATTTCAGTTGTTAATAAATAGCTCAAAAAAGTCGAAAAATTTTGAAAATTGAATCATGTAAAGAAAATGGCAATCTAAATAACTGGTGAAATTTTCAAGTATCTACGAATTACACTTTTTGAATAATAACAAATGTTTAAAATCGGTTGAGGACAAATTGTTATCGTTACGCAATTTCGTAAAAATTTAAAATTCAAACGCTCATAACATTTTTCCTATAATGACGCTTCGAGTTTTCTCTATAGCTACTTGAAGGAAAACTTATGGAAAACTTAGTGTTGAATTTTTTTATCCTTAGATATAAACTCAAAAATTTTATGATTTTTCAACTTCAAAATTACTTGCAAATTTTGATTTTGGCATATTTCGTAAAAATTTTAACTATTAACGCTTATAAAAAAAAAAATTGTGACTTACGATTTTCGATTTTATTTAATTACAATAAGAACCACTCATAAGGAACCTTTTAATACATTTTCAAGTTTTTTGGCCATCGGAAACCACCGCCGAAGTTTGAATCTAAAGCATTATTTCGACTTGTTATGCTGTACACAGACACAAAAAAAAAAACAAAAAAAAAAAACAACAATCATTGTAAAATCAATACATTCATCGACTCATCACTCCGTTCAAAATCTAAAATGAAACCTCTACGACAGTATAACAAGTAACAACTGTAGATTGTACATTAATAGTTTGGTATAACCACGACATGTTTCACTTTTATGACCTCTGCTTGCACAGAATTGCTTTTTTATTTATTTATTGACATTTGAAATTTCATATTTTTTTAGTTTTTTATTTTATAAATGACAAATGTCAATAAAATTGTATTCATTTGGTCAAATAACTTAAAAATGTAGTACAAGGTTCTCCATAAGTTGATATAATAGCAGTTGGAAAACATTAAAAATACAGAAGCACGTTTTATTTTATAACCATTTAACGTTAAATTTAAATTTAAAATTTCGACAAAATTTATTTAATTTTAAATTTTAAAATTATTCAATTGTTAAAAATATATAAAATGTTTAACTTTAATAGCTAAAAAATTAAAATTTAAAACAAGGTCCACGTAAGTGGTTAATTCTGTAATAAAAAACCTAAAACCTATAAAACATAGTTTTTTTAAGTTCAAATTTGCATGATATTTTAAATAACCAATAGTCCAAGAATAACGATATTTTAGTTATATTGTAGTAATATAAAAATATTACTCATGGGTATTTGAAATTTCAAGAAATAACTTTATATTATAATTATTATAATAGTTAATGTCGTTAATGATTTACATTAATACTTTGTAATAAATTTATTGTACATAGGAACTATGAACGACTGAATGGGTCGGGTACATAATGAATCTGATTTGATTAATTGGGAATTTATTTTATAGGTACCTACATTTTTTTTAAAAATAATAACAATAGAATTAATATAGTATAAAACATCCTAGACTGACAAATCGTCTCCGCTCGGTTTTTCGTATGCACTTCGGATGCACCGCCATTTTTCACCACAGTTGAGCTGTATAAAGTCAATATATATTTTTAAAAACCTGAAAATCCATTCTCTAACAGTTAAGACTAAACAACATTTAATTATTAAAACAACAAATTTTTATTTAATAAAATAAAATTGTAATAATTACTATTACAATAAACAGTTTAAAATCAGTTTTTTTTTATATTAGGTACTTACTATTACTATTAGATTTTGTTATTTTAAATTTGTAATATTATACAAAACTTAAGTAAAATGAAACACAAAATTATGTTGTTATGAATTACCTAAAAAGTTTCCCTTGAAAAGTTAAAAAGAAAAAGAATTTTTATATTCGATTAAAAAATCGAAGCCCCTTTTATGTATACTATTTTCAATGATAGGAAAATCATTAAAAATATTAAAAATAGTACGTTATTTTCATACTGTACTACAACAGCAGCTGCCCGCTGTAGAAGCTTGAGGTGGCAACCGATTCTGTTGCCTACCTTGCTATCAAAGTGTACACGAAATTACACACTCACACACATAAACAATCATTTGAACTGCGCATGCGCTTTGCTAGTTGGGCGGCAATAAAATAATATTTTCGCCTCCTTCAGTGATAAGGATCAACCTCGCGGCTTATCACAGTGACACATTCACAAAACTGCTCATTTTCAATTATTATCAAAATAAATCGTATTTCTCTATGCGTAAAAGTAAATAATTATGAAAATTGAAAATGTATAGTTATTAGTTATTAGTTACTATAATAATTAATATTGTATGTTGTATTAATCATTAGTGATTAGTCCCTAAGCAATTATTTATAAGTTATCAATTATGAGTATAAGTATAATAATTCTATAGGGCGAAGCCCCCCACGGGTCACTTATGTGAAGTTATTTATCGCCTCCCCAGAAAATTATTGCCAAAACCGCCACTGGGTACATTGGTAGTACATACGGCCTGTAAAAAAAGAAAAAAACAGCCCTGGTGTCCCTGAATACGGCACTCATACTCACAATTAATAATAATGTTCAACTGATCAATTTATTGTTATACCTTCAGTATACTAATTCAAATAATTAAAATTCGCAAAAATGTACATTTTAAATTTGTATTTATTACTATAATAAATTATTATCAACTTAGCATTTACATATTCATAAAAATCATAACTTAAGTAAATTACTTACCTTTGTATTGCTCATTTTTAGAAAAAAACTTATAAAAAGTTCTAACAGCTACGTCCAAAATGCTTAAATTTAACCAAAATCATAAATTTAATTTATAAGCGTCTATCTCACTACATTAGCGTTTTGCAAATGAATGAAAATATTATCTGTTCTGTGACTCGTGGTTTTACCATTTAACTAATGAAAATAATACGGTATATAAAATATATGTATAAAACTATGTTATGAGAATATTGAGCTATTTACAAAGTAATCGATAAAAATAACTCTTATATCGGCTTGTTCAGCGGACTGAATGCGTTGTACTAAAAATAGCATATAAATTATATGACACGATAAATATAACATAGATAATGTGATTTATAATAATAAATTAGTAAATTACTCATAATATTATGATATCATTAAAAATATGATGCTTACCAAATTATAATGTTGTATACTTGTGTGCCATCACTGCCATCCATCGCACAACAGGATGCGTAAAATATAAGTACTACCTACTACAACTCTTATTACTTTATTATAATTTAGTTTTAGCAGTGATTTTTTAATATGCAATTTTAGTTTTGTGTCCGCTGCCCAGCCACATTGAGTATTTTTTTTTTTTTATTAAAATTTATTTGTTTTATATTAAAAATTGTTTAGTAGTTATTGAACATTGAATATTATACTTAATTGTATTTACGATTTTTATTCTTTTTATTATATATAAATTAACCATATGTATAATTTTTTGTTTATCAAAATCCTACAGTATACCTACCTAATCAATTACAATTGTATTACATACGATCATATACACAATATAATATTATAATGTAGTTTTTATACGCAAACGTTGAAGTAAGAGGTTGTATAGGTATATATGCCGATAGCTTCCGACGCACGTATAGGTACACCATTGAACACTCAAAATAATTAAAATATAACACTTTATTACTGTTTTAACCAACAATGTCAGAATGACCCCAACAAGTGATCACCATGATCTACATTTGTCTACTCTTACAGCTATTATAAAATATTATCTTAAAACGTGGCTTCTATTTTGCTTCAAGTATTAAAACATAAAATTAAAAGTTGTTACTCATAACGTAAATGTTACATTACTAAAAAAAACTATCCACATTGAATTGAAAATTCATGGGCACTATAAGTTACCTAATATTTTTTTTAGATTGACGATAGTTGATAATGTGATGTTAAATATTTCTACGATCGGGCGAAATTGGCCGATAGAAGCTGCGTGAAGTTTGCTTCTATAATTTTAAGATTTAGATTTTTCGATAAAGTGTACGTAGTTTTTTTGATGATGGTTATACACACTTATAAATATTTTACATATGCCTACTGCGTAATATTATACAATATATTATTATACCTTACTTAACGTAACCTAACTGTATTATTTGCAGCATCATTTCAGTTACTCTTCGCTTAATTTCTCAATAAATATATACAGTAATAGAATATTTTATTTTCTATATATATTTAAATGTCAGAGAAAATTTAACACATTTTAAAATATTTCATTTATAAAGAAATTAAAAAAAAAATAAATTATCAAAAGATATGCATTTTTTTATTATGTTTATTAAACAGTTAGTTAAACCCTACAAAGTGGGGGGGGGGGCACGTGAAGCTGCCCCCCCCATCGAAAAAATTGTTTGCTGGTAAAAATTTTAGGTCCCAAATTTCGAAAACAAGGTTCCAATTAGTTCCAAATTAGTTCCAAAATATTGGCGCAGGTTTGAGGTCGATACGACAAAGTGGGGGGGCCGCGTGAAGTTGGCCCCCCCAACCGAAAAAATTCTGTGCTGGTTAAAATTTGAGGTTCCAAATTTCGAAAACAAGGTTCCAATTAGTTCCAAATTAGTTCCAAAATATTGGCGAAGGTTTGAGGTCGATACGACAAAGTGGGGGGGCCGCGTGAAGTTGGCCCCCCCAACCGAAAAAATTCTGTGCCGGTTAAAATTTGAGGTTCCAAATTTCGAAAACAAGGTTCCAATTAGTTCCAAATTAGTTCCAAAATATTGGCGAAGGTTCGAGGTCGATACGACAAAGTGGGGGGGCCGCGTGAAGTTGGCCCCCCCAACCGAAAAAATTGTTTGCTGGTTAAAATTTGAGGTTCCAAATTTCGAAAACAAGGTTCCAATTAGTTCCAAATTGGTTCCAAAATATTGGCGAAGGTTCGAGGTCGATACGACAAAGTGGGGGGGCCAACTTCACGCACGCAATTTGAAACTTTGCATGTTAACGAGCGACTTAGTGTGCGCACTAAAATAAAAATTGAGCAATGTTGCGCGTTCCCGTGATTTTATTTTTTTCCACCAGGCATTTTACGCGGTTTCTATGTTATGAACAATTTGATTAATATATTATATGCATAAAATATATACACGTAGGTGTATCGTATGTATATATGTGTATATAAAACCGAGTAAACTTTTTGTTGTGTTTACTCAATAGAAATTTCGAAAACAAGCCGCGCGTTCTTATAAAGTTTAAGTTAGGTAAATGATCATTAAATCATTGCATCGCAACAAACATGGCAGATTAAATATTATTTCAACATCAATTATAGTTTGGCAAACAATTTTTTCTTAAACTAATATACTGTCAGACGTAGGAATATTATAATATATCTATGCTATATACACAGCGGCAATTGTATATACCTAACATAAATATATGAGTGTGTGTGTCCGTGTGAGTTTGTGAGTAAGTGCAACACACGTATTACCTTTACCTATAACTTATACATAGGAGAGCGTATGGAACGTGTTATAATGGCTTCACGACGTCTTGTGAAAAGTTAACGTATAAGTGTGCGCATCACTTCATCTTTTTAATAAATCGTCGAATCTCGTGTGCACTGCAAAACGTTCGGTACGAACACGAGCATATTATTATTATAACAAAATAATAATATCGATGATAATAACTATTAATATTTTATCGTGAGTTTTTTTAATCTTTCATGAGAAACTCATAGGTTTATCTATGTACGTAGTTTATAGTAATATTTCTGTTTGTAGTATTATACCTATACAATATATATATATATATACTATGAAGGTATATATACTGTGAGTTAAGCGTACCAGCGAAAGACTTTTCGCACGCATGTGGTGCCGTCCGGTAACACACCGTCGTGGCAGACTGTAATATAATATAATAACAATAATAATATACAATAAAAGCATTTAATAATATTTCCTGCTCGTCGATCTTCTTTATATTGGAGAGAGTTGAACTCACATTTAATATCGTACCGTCGGGAAAAAACAACCTACCGCGAGGGTCGTAATGTGTATACGACGAGCATAACCGATACGATTATATTATTATTTTGTGTATTATACGATGAGTAATAACGGTATATAAGGTCTACGGTGTATGTACAATATATATCGCACAAAGTTCGCTTCCGTTGTTTTTTAGATTATATCCGTCTCGACGGATCCCGTCAGCTTCCATCGCATCGTACATGATATTATAATGTATATAGGTATATTCTTTCTCGGGCATCCGAGCGAAGGTACCTGCTCGGAGCGACCGCGTTTTTTCATCTTCGGTTCGTGTAAAACTTATAAGGGTTTTTGATCGAACGCGTTTACGCCGCCGCTGGTTGTTTTTGACAGACGCTCGCTGTAGAGCATATAATAATGTACGGGAGCGTGCGCGTGCGCACCGCACATAACGTGTGCATAATGCTTGCCCCCCCCCAACCCACACCCCACTTGTGCTGACAACCGTTTTTTCGAATGATTGATAACAAACGATCGCGCGTATGCTTAACTCTTTTGAAAACGCGAACGGTGCAGCGCCTGCACCCCTCCACACCCGCACTTGCAGAGTGTCGAGAGGGCGCGAGCTTTTAATTATTTTATAGACTTTCTCTTGCTCTCCCCCCCCCCATCACTCCCTCACACCCCCTCTCTGTACCGCATTTTACATACGTCATATTATATTGTACTCGAAATTACAATATATAAAATAATAACGCGCGAACAAAAATTTTCCGCTTATCCGAAAACCTGTCACGACAAAACTTTTCCGATGTTTCTGCACATATATACGTCGCATCGCTGTTCCGAACACGTCACTCTGCTCCTTCTCCTTCTTCTTTTCCTTCTCCCTTCTCCTCTTCCTCGTCATCCACGTGTGGCCCGGCGGGCGTACTCTGCCTCAGTTCAACTGTATACACACTCGAACATATTATACCAATCTCCGTTCGTTATTTACCAAGTGAAACCAAACCTCTACAGACTACAGCCTAAACGATCACGTTGAATATTATATATTTTATCTCCGTTCCACCAGCGATCTGATCACGAGTGTGCAGCCATTATTATTACTCGGTGGCTTCTCACTGCAGTCCTTAAAAATTCGAAAACATTCATCGACATAATAGTAGGTTGTATAGGACGTAGGTTTTCAATGGAATTTGTATTTTTCTTCTATAGTAGTAGCTGTTTATGATGTGCTCGTTTCAGTACAAATCTGATGCACGTCTTATCGCATGAATACAAGATTATTTTTTTTTTAGTTTTTAGGCATTTTTACATTTCTGATGTTTCTGAGAATCTTATTCGAAAATTGAAACTTAAATATTTATTTTGCATTTGACATATTTTAAAACAAGTCGGTTCGGATCAATTTAACATCATGTATGTTATATGGACCACCTACCTCTCTGTGAACAAAATGCTGTTATAATCACTGAATACAAAAAAACCTAATTAGGCATTATCAAATCAATATTCCATGCTTAATTATCATTCAAATTATACAAAACAAATTCAAATAATATATTTCTATGTAGCTACGATGCATGTAGTTAGATCTTTAGTATACTCATGACATTTTTGAAAAGCGTCATCATATATTTTTATAGGGAATTATACATCTTTTATAGCACATTTTCTTAATATTTTAAATTTTTAAATTTGAGTCAGATGATAAAAATTGCTGACTAAATATTTTATGGCTACAACTATGTATATCGTTTCGAAAAATGATACTACCATATATATAATATAGTCTAAGCGTATTATATATGAATCGAATTATTGCTTTGTACTTTTTAGGTTGTAAAATAAAATAAAAACATATGTGATTGTAACATTTATAGGATTGACTATTATTTCTGCCATACATTTTTATTTCATCCGCAACAATAATGTTATTATTGATCCTTGCAAATTGAGTATATTTTTAAACCCTAGCTGCTATGACGAACGTCGTCGTCGTAGTTTAATCGTCTTACGTGCAAAACACAGAATTGCCAAGAGTTACCCGTTTTTTTAGATATACTCATAATATTTCACGCAAAATATCGCACGTGTTTGATATGATTTTGGCAATCGCATGACTTTTTGTCGGTCTGAATACGTCTTTCATAATAACAAATACGCGATCTTTGACCAGATTCACACTAACGACATGCATTATGCCCGACACCATCATACATTAAAAACGTCATTCTTTAAGTCGAATTTCGTAATTATAATACGTACTATTTTTTAATTTTTTTTAAGCTCGCGAAATGCCATAAAGTATCTATCAATAGAATATGCGTATAAAATTATAACATCACTCAGGGTTAAATGACATTCTTTTGCGTCACTGCACCATACTGTGCAGCCGCTATGATATAGTGTATGTGTATTACATTAAAAAAATGAATGCTCATATTATTTATTTTTTGTGAAATTTCTATAAACGCGATGGACAATGCATAATACATAATAAAACGACGTATAATATTATTGTATACAATATTATTATTATATACCTATACTCGCGCTGGTGCGCGCGATATTAATGGTCGCGACGAAAGATATTTTATACTTTATATTATATTATAGAGTCATAAGTATACGCTAAACCGAAAACGCGATAATTTGTTTGTCGTACAACATTTCGTGAAGGAATAATAAAAAAAAAAAAAATTTAAAAATTACCTTCAAAACTCACCTACACTCGACAACGAGCTATACGAGTATACGTATAGGTATAACTCGTCTTGATTTGTTTCGCGGTCCGTTGCGTTAATAAACGTTTCGTTTTTTTCTTTCCATACAGGTATATATAGATATCTGTTGTGAGTATATTATAATATATAATCACTGTGTTTACAATATTATAATATACAATCTTTATCTCGACTGTCGATCTCTTTTGAATAAATATTGTTTCGATATCGTCTCATATAATAATTTTTAAAATTATTATTATTATTATTATTATATATTCGACGTCATAATATTATCGGATATATATTATGTGTAAGTGTACCTATCTACCTATTCAAGGGGCTGCGTTATTCTTAAAAATGTCATATGTATATAAAATTTAGTATAACATACGCGTCACGAATTCCTATAAATGCAATTTAATTATTTGACGCATGTTTATTTATATGTATGCGTAAAACACGTTTCAGGAGAGAAACCGATTCATTTGATTTTTTTTTTTAAACAACACGACGATCGCAGAATAAATTGTCCGATATGACTTTAGGTTTCGAATCGTCGTGAAACTACCTATAATTTTTATGTAGGAGACAATATTTTTAAATACTTGGAATCTTTACAATTAAAAATGTATCTTGAGGTGAAACAAATTCCTTTTTCACCACCCTGTACCACAAATTGTAAAAATCGGATGATCTTTTTGAAAATATTTATCGGATTTGAACGATACGTTTCGAGTTATTGAAATGAGCAAAGAAAACTAATAAAAATAATAGTTCTTAATAATAGTTTTACAAAACAATTAAAAATAAATCAAGTATTAAGTCTAGTAGGAACTTATTATATCCAGACAGTATTTTTACAAATTATAAAATTTGAAAACATCAATTATTCGATAATATGTGCCCACTATGCATTTAAAGTGATTTTGTCCCTTATTTATCGTCTAAACCTATCATCACGATATGTACTATATTTTAATCCATATAGACTTAAAGTTTGGTTACCTACTCATGAACTCTGCTTGTTCGAAATTTTGTATTTGTTAATATTTTAAGGTCAATATTTTTAGAGAGTAATTCCAATGACAATAAAAAAAAAATGGTTTTCACTGTTCTCGATTGAAAAAAATATTTTTGCATTACTAGGAGAAACGACCCCTCCAATTTCTTAGAAAAAACTAAGTATTTGAAAATAATATCTTAATATCTTACTAGGTATTTTATATTATCTACTTAAAAGTTCCAAAAATCGGAAATTGAAGCGCTCTGTATATAATATGACGTACAAAACTACCATGAAGTAAATGCGATTATATGCATGAAAATAATTTCAAAACGATTCTTTGTGTGTAAGTGGTTGCCGGTTGTCGGCTGCAGTAAAGACGAAAAGTCCACTTTTTTACATTTGTTTTCCGAGAAACATGTAAAGTCGGGCGGGGCTCTCAAAAGGTTTTCGAACAATTGTATGTCATTATCGATATTATGCGTAAAAAATATAATATAATATTAAACATTTTATAGCTATGTGTATTGTCCTTGCATCGAGGGTAGTTCATGTGGTTATATTATGATCCTCGCCCGCTAAAAAGAATATTATTTGTTTTGATTCGATTCGATTCGATTCCCTCAAACGAACCTTATATAGCCCCCCGTGGTCAACATATTATATTATGACTTCGAGTCGACCGCGGTTCCTAATACATATTTTTGTACATCGAAAAGATTTATCAGCCACATATTGGACAATATAATATGTACAATTCAACATCGAGTACTATATATATATATATACTATATACTACTTAAAGAAAAAAAAACGTTTTATACTAAAATTTCAACCGTTCATATATTATGTTGCATATCACATATTATGTTGAAAAATATACTCGCGAGATAGGTCAAATAAAATAGTGTATTTTTTCGACGGCAACAAGAATAATTATTGCAATTCGCCAACTATTGTAAAAGAAAGTTTGTCTAAAATATTTTATTTTTAGACCGTCGACTTTAAAAAAGTTTTTAATGCTGCATCAATCGTAATTACACACAATGCGTTACACACTACAACAGAATTTATGCACAAGAGACTATAATATTATGTATACTGCATAATACCTATATTTCTCTGGAGAGTCTATAGTTAGACTTCGCGTTTGCACTGTTTCCATAAAAATTTCAACGGAAATTTAGTTAAGTTTTTACAGTGGTGCACTTTAAAACAGTGCCGACAAAAATTATAACACGTCGCATGTGGCCTAACTAGTCTAACTCGGGTATATCGCGATCAGAAGCATCGAGGACTTGGACGACTTGGACTCACATCACATTTGTCACGACGTCCGTCCCACAACCGCCAACGTTCCAGCCCTTTATGATAGACCATAATAATATCATATTTATGTTATTATTGCAATAATTATTATCATGCTGCAGGTAATATGTTCCGGTCAACACACTTACCGGGCAACGATAGATCGGTAGCGCTCACTGCCGCAGCCGGAGACGTCGCGACGTGTGGGCATGTGCAGTGAGTTATAATTATGACCGCGCGCATACTGTGCCGCAGCGAGAACCTAGTACCTATATATTGTATAATAAAATATGTTCGACATCGACATTTTTTTTATTTATTTATTTTTTTTGGTTTTTTTATATTTCCCAGCGAGACCGCATAAATCTCAGAGACGAAATTGATTTATGCCGCGCGTAATACCTACATATCCCATACAGCCGCCGACGCCACCGACGAACGCGCGCTGCATGTTGGGTGGGCGACGGTTATTTTTATTTTTCGAAAAATGCTTTTTTTTTTTTTTTATCTTTTTGTTCCCCCTTCGCGTCTCCCGTTCGTCACTAGCGGTCGTCCACCACCGCACGGGTCTCTCTTTCCAAACAGTGATTATCGCACCTGGCCGCATGCTGGGCCGAATATTCCGAAAACCACAATTTCTCGATATCGTTCAATCTGTAAGTGTATATAAAATAAAAACGAATATGAATACATAATAATGATAATACGCACGTGTGCGTGTGCGTGTGTGTGTGTGTGTGTGTGTAGGTATACATATACGTACTAAAGACAATACGGCGGCGGCGGGCTCACAGTCATATTTTAATACGTGCAGCGCTCGCGATCGCGCCGCCCGTTCGGACACGCCGGGTCGATAAATAACTCACCGAGAGAACTTTTTACCGGGATCCGATTATAATTTATTCGACGTGGTCTCCGCTGGAAAGGAAAAATGAGTAAAAAAAGAAATGGAGAAAAAAAAATAAGAAAAAATTGTTGTTTCCCGTTGTCGGACACGTCGAACTACGCGCGTCGTATCTCCGCCGCCGTACCTATCACTATACCGCTTTGATGCATTGCCCGGTTATCGGTCCTCGCAAGTGTATACACATTAGACATATAGTTAAATATTATACCCATATAATATAAAATAATGTATATAAGTATATACAATATACAAGCACCTATACGACTCGCTGGTACACACACATTGATAAGTAGCTATTGGATTTCGAACAGATTATAATAATGTGAAGATAATATTTTAATAATAATCTTATTGTCGTGTGCTGCTATGTCACCGCGCATAAAACTTAAAACCTTATAATATATAATTTACCTGCACACACACACATATATATATATATATATATATATATATATCGTAACAATTTAAAAAAAGAATCGATTATCGTTCCGACCGATCGATGCGGTTAATATGAAATAATTTTATGCTACGCGTGTAATAAACACGAGCTTGGAGTTTTTATCCTCGTCCCATTTTTTTTTTTTTTTTTTATCAAATCTTTTACACGAGCGACTTCTTTACACGTCGCATTACGGATATTATATTATATTATATATTATAATACTGTATTTTATGACATTATTATAAACGGATTGTCGTTTTTCGATTTTTTTCTTATATATATATATATAAGAAAGACACAACACGTATTATAGAAATTATATGTTAACACGAATCGATCAGTTTATTTAACACATAGCGTATATTATATAAATTAATCATATATTATATTATGTAACGACCATCCTATGTATATAGGTATAATTACACTATATAATATTAATATAATAATATTCAGTCCTATCCAGTTCGGTATATACATAATATATGTTTGAACAAGCCGACCGTGCTTACAGAGCAGTAGTCGTTACACGGCGATTTACATATATTTAAATGATCGGTAATTTTTATCTAAAAACACATTGTTGTGGTGCATTGTGATTTACACGTATACGTATCTCGATCGGGCGACCGATTAGCATATATTATGTATGGGTAAATCGAAAAAGTGTGGCGCAAACAATAGAACAACAAAACTCGTTTTCGTAACTAATTTCTTTCGCTTGTAATTAAACACAAAAGTTTTAAGCTATATATATATATACATTATACATATATTAATTATATAGTAAGTACGTGTATAAGTACTCCGCAGCAACGATACCGGAAAGGCATAATGGTTTTGATCGAAATAAATCCTTAAAAAACATTTTAGTGATCGTTCTTTCCGCCACTTATGTATGTTGACCACCTGCAAATCCACATCACAAATATCGTATGATTATCATAATAGCATCATATAAGTATTTCACTATGTGTAGGTACACACTGATCAAAACTTTATGTGAGAAAACTCAAACACATAATCATAATTGCATTCATTTCATGAAAATTACCCATCATATATGTCTTCAACAATAATTATTATACATAAAAATATACCTATATACTCACCTAGCACAACACCGAATTGTTTCGGCAAGCCGTCGCGGTCTATACGTTTCAACCACAAATAATAATTATTAATGTATAAAAAACGTTTGTACGTATGAGCACTTAAATAATGGTAAAATGGTAAGCCACAATTAAAACATAATAATATATACAATTTATTTTTCAAATATTATAGGTATTGAACAAATTTATTAATTCAATTTCTGTAAAACTATACGCACATTATAATTCATATAATGAAGTATAGCTTCAGCGTTTTAATTTATGGCCGTATTAAAATGAGTCAAAATATTAAAATTAATTATGAGTTATATGTTTTTGACACATATTTATTTTTCACTCAATAAATTATATACAATATAACGTAGTCCGATGGGGAATGTGCACCGACCACGTGACGAATTTGACATAGGTATTTAATAGTCACTGTATATATATACCAGCGAAACGCGACTTTTATATAATAAATAATGTAATCTCATTCTGTATAATATAAAATTAAACCGTGCATAAATTATGTGCATGTCATTGGACGTTTGGAAAATTCATAGTTTTGTGACAAAAACGTGTCTTTTTGAAAATTATGTAGTTATTTCCCCATAAAAAAAATCATCTGACTTTTATAGAATATTTCAATTAAAAAGAACGGCAATCGTATATTTTAGGACTATAATTATTATAATAATATTATATATATATGTACTTGTTATTATTCATTATAATATTTATCAAATATGTAATATTATTAATTGTAACACCCTTTATCGGCTATTATTATAGTTTTAAACAGCAAAATAACTGTTGTTGAATAGATTGTTTATAATAGATCATTGTTTTATTTATTCAAACATTTTTTTTTTTTTTTTTTTGATTCTCAATACACTATTATATACTCATATATAAGAGAAAATTTATAATCAATATCATAAACATAACAAGTATATTATGTGGGTTAAAAGAACAATTATAGAACATGAGTAATATAATTTTAGAAATGCCACCCATTGATGACACTTTCATTTTAATTTAGGTTTTGTGAATTTTTATTTTTATTTTACTTTTTATTTTTAAATGCCATAAATCTCTACACTATTTACGTTTAAGTCAATTAGGGGACTACCTGCGGTTGTGATGGTTAATAATTTCTTGATGAGTGGATTTTAACGAGAAGATAGACGGTTATGACATTTTCTATAGGAACATTTAGGTTACTCGTGAATTATTTTTAATAATTACAATATTCTATATGTACAGTATGGTTTTTAGCGCAAATTAAGCGTTGGTCAAGTGTTAGACTAAGTTATATTACTATGGACAAGGAAGGGATAGGATAGGGATGTCATAAAGAAATACATTTGGGCAACGGACTTGTCTAAGTGTGAAAGTATAATAAGTATTGTTTTGTTATGATTTTTTTTTCAAGTTTTCATTTAGTATACCCATTTTTAATCAGGTCAAGGTGAGTTTGCAAATATAAAAAGGCCAAACATAGGTCTTTCTTATTTGAGATGATCACTTTATCATCACCATAATCAGCTACAATATTATATGATTAAAATACTTGGAAAAATAATAATAAATGTTTTGTAAGATTTGACCGACAGGTGTTCGATTAACGCAGTGTGTATCTGTCTCTATATTTGTCCAAAATGAACCTATAACTTGACCTTAAACAAAACAATTTAATTTCGAAATCACTGCCCTGATTGAGTAATACAATATAATAATTAATCATTGTTAAACAATTGTCGTTTCTCGTTGCGCACTTGAATTTCCTTCTTAGAGAGAGAGAGAGAGAGTGAGGGAGAGCTCGAATGCCACAGCCACACAGAATCCTGCAGTACGGTGTAGCTACCGGTTTAGACCAGGTCCACGCGGATGAAAACCCCGTTGAATATTTTTGTGTACATATTATTACTATTATTATTATTATTATTAAATGATGACAACGTTGTACTACTGGAATGGTTAGCACGGGGAGGGGGAGAGTATGAGAGAGAGAAACAACACAAACGTTTTTCAAAATCCACTCGACGGCTACCGGCCTATATATACAGCCCAGTATATGCATTATAAACTATAATACACATAATGTATATACCTATAATAATATTTCAATATATATATATATATATATATATATATATATATATATATACATTCAGAAGCACTCGATTAAGAGGCTTACACCCGGAATTACAACCTTTTGCATAAGGCGAATCGCACACATGCCTAAACATAACATATGTATTATATATACACGCCGTGACCTAGTCAGGATACAGCATTTTAACCGCACGATAATAATACTATGCCACTATGGTGTAGTGTATAATATATCGCCGCGATGTTTGACGTGGGATACGAAACCCGATCTCTATGTTCAATACAAATATTAATATAATAATTATGATTGTGCATCCGTTATTTTAATATTATTACGTGTATTGTGTATATACGTATATACTTACTCGCGTCAGCAGTGGGTCGTGTGTTGCATTTGTTCTAAACAATAACGTATTTTTACGTACCTAGCTATTGTGATAACTGATAAATAGTCACATACGCGACGACGATGTATAGAATGTTAGTGGCGTTAGTGCTATCTCTGGCGGTGTTGAAGATTTTAAACAAAAACGTTATTATAATAATTGTTTGACGATTTTCATGTTCAATAAACAATAATGAATTATTGTTAGACGATACGACACTTTCGTGATTTTACCGGATTTACCAGTGTTGTAACTATATATTTAAAAAAAAAAAATCAATGACACTATACATGGCACTATGAATCAGGAGAGGCTGCCACTGAGCCATACGATATAATACGGTTAAAACGATATGAAGAACAGCAGGAAAAAGGAATAATACCTATAATATTATTATATCGGTAAAATTATCGATAATCGAGCCTCGTGGTTTGGTCACCGCTGCTGTATAATATTACAATCGGATACTGAAAAAGTCTCTACGGTAACGGTGCGCAGCAATAATGAATGAAGATCGTCCAGACAATTCCTTCCTAATGTTATTTGGAGAAACGCATCAGACGCATTCATAAATGTCCAGTGTGTCTCATCTGGCTCGACGCATTGCTGTACGGCGACTACCCCTTGACACCTATATCACACGCATTATTATGTTATTGATTAGGTATGTGCATAATAGAATGTTCATTCTGTTTATAAAACGTCTCAGCTGGCAGCGCAGTATGAAAAAAAAAAAATTAACTTCGGCCCATGAAGTGGCGGTGGTGGCGGCGGCGGCGGCGGCGACCGAATCGTATACAACTTATACACTATATAGATATAATAATAATGCGCGCATTATATTATTACAATGTTATTCCAACACTCGGGAAATTAATTTTCATTAAATTTATAAGTCGGCCGCCGCCGCCGCCGCCGTCCGTACATCCATTCATATAATATATGCCTAATGGCGGCGACGTGTGTATTAATAACACAATAATATTCTATACACCTATATATACTATTATTACCTACGTGCCTATATTATAATAACATAATATAGACGTATCTGTCTTATTTTTTCCGTGTCAAAAACGTCATTGTGTCTCGCCTTTCGAAGGGCGGCGGCGATGACGTCGTATTATATAATGATATCCGTCCGCCGCGTTGTATATTTACAAAGCGTAATAAATAGCCGTGTAATTATTATAAAAGGCGATGTCCCGCCGACGTGACCGGGTGGGCGGGGAGTGAGCGTCGTCGTCCGCGGGGACACTGATGCAAATTAATGATTCCGGGGGATTTCGTGGCATATAATACACAACCGCGCCGGACCCGTTTTGTTCGACGTCGACGACGGCGTAAATATGAAATTACTGCTGCGGTATTATTATATTATTGTGCCACACATATTATATATATATATATATATATATCGTATTGTATTGTAAATATAATATACAGTGTCTGAGTATATATATATATATGTATTCTTCGCTCCAATACATATATATTTTTCCGTCGTCTATGTATACAGAACATTATATTATATTGTACGATATTCGGCCGTGTAAAATATTATATTATAATATAACATCGTTATTGTTATTGTAGCATTATATTAAATTATTATCAAATACGCGTATAATGCTCGCGCGCAGTAAGATAATAATAATAATAATATAAAGTTCTATAATATTATTATTATTATGTATGACGTATGACAATCCCGAACTGTCGTCGACCGGTATAAATCGTCCGACCATTGTGCGCGTAGTCCGACGAAGACTAAACACGGTCGTCTGTGCCGCGACGCGTTTTCGACGGGTAAATGTACCACGATGGGTACACGTCACATCATATTATTATAATATACTTTAAATTTCAATAATAATAATAATATATTGTATATAATAAATAATACGACACTGCAGTACCTAACCTTTTTTTTTTTTTTTTTTTGATTTTATATGATCACGGTCATACAGTGATTATAATAAAACAAACTATCTGTACGTGGATTATTTGTATAGGTATGTAGTTATACAAAGGTCTCATCGATTATGGCGTGACGACGAGTCGTCGGCGAGAGGTTCGGTCAGCCAGTCCTGGTTTTTTTTTTTTTTTTAAGTGGTTCCGGTATAGGTTTAGAGGGACAATAAATAGTAGTATGATAATCTTTGACGTCACGACTGTGCGAATCACCGTCGTCTCCGCAGACCGTATAGGCATGTATTGCATCATATATATGATGTATTACCTATACTATATTATTACACACATACTGTAAAAAGGCACTTTAAATTTTACGGTCGTCTGCTCGAACTCTAGCGCCAAAGATGATATTTTGGCCAGCGTCTATATAATTATAAACTGGGAAAGACTAAAGAATTATTTTACATCAAACGATGTAAGTCTATTAAACGTGCAGCCCGCTACCGAATGTTCTCCGTGTGCAATCAAATCTATCCTGGACGGTATACTGTAGCCGTGTCACATGTGACCTAAACCACGGTAACTGATCTATATTATAACCATCACTTAGGTGATAATATATTCAAAGTCCTAAAAAAAAAAATAAACGAATAATGATGATTTAAAATAAATTATTTAGCAAAAACACGATGATGGTGTGTCATATAGAAGTATTTTTTAAATCTATGTTTTAATATCGTTGGATACCTTTGGTAAAACAAACAAGTTGACTAACAAAAATAAAACTGTCTTATATTTATTTAATAAATATACCATTATTTTAAAATTGAATAAACATATTATCTTCATGATGACTGGTTAGGTGCCGATTGATATCAATAGCTTTTTATATTAAGATGACATGACAATATTTTTGGATTAGTCCCATGATGCGCGTATTTCATTCGATATTTTAAATTTTAAACGTGACCGAGTGAATTCAATTGTCTGCGTATTAGCACTTCCTTATTGTATCAGGACCGATTAAATTTTTCGTTAAGTTGATTTCTTATATTTATTGTCTGTATTATTTTTTTAAAGATTTAAACATGAATAAATAATGCCCATTCATCGGATATATAACAGTAGTATCAACAATAACATATATTACACAAAAATAAAACGTAAGTCATACAATATGAAACTATATGAAATAGACAATGCAGCCACCTATGTCCTATAACACTATAACAACACACAAATGGGTAGGTCATACATGTGGCACGAATTTCTGGGATACAGGATAGAGGCAGCCGATTGCATATCTATCAATGGCATCTCTCTAAATTATATGAAAGTTTGTGTCTGTCTGTCTATCTGTAATTTATTTATTTATATTGTTTATCTGTAATTAATAACAAACTAAAAAACTACTGAATCGTTTTTAATAAAAGTTATATCAATAACTTTCCTAGAAACTTTGAGGGTAATTAACGTCCAAATACTCTAAAGGTAGCTGAAGGGTAGCTCATCACGCATGCATTTTATTTCAATTCATCAAAAAGAACAATTTTATTTTTTATTTAAATGATTGCCATTAGTTTCACGTTTACACAGTTACATATTTTATTATTATTACTAATATGTAGTAGACATTTGGGCATATAGAAAATTGTTTGCAATTTATACATTTATAAACCAAAAATCAAACCACTGACGCACGTAGTTTGTTATAATACTCTAAAACCGTATATATACACTCGATTTCTGTAGGCATGTATTATATGCAATAATTAACAAATGGCCATTCTCACGCTCAATAAAATAATAAAATTATATGTTATATTATATAGGTATATAGTTATTGCATAGTGACCGTCACTTGTGAATCGAGTCATTTCGTACAGTTGTATGTTATATACATAATAATATTATAATATTATAAATAAATCCACTCGTACGATGTATATAATAATAATAATATTATTATATGGTATTGTAGTTCCGTCTCGACAGCTGAAACCGTTTCAAATAATGTCATTTAAAAACACTCTGTGGCCCGAAAACCCTGCATCACAATATGTTTCTTAATATGCTGGTACAATAAAATTGGTAAGGATTTGTTTTTAGGACACACACAAATACATTGTAGGAATTAATTAAATATGTATATTATGTATAGGTAAATCGTAAATATATAACGCGCCTCGGTGACGCTGCAAGTGCTTGTGTTACGCGATCGCGGTGTCGATGTGAAAAGGGTTTCGGCCCTTTTGCCGTTGAAAAATATTCAACTGCCACTGCAGCATGTTTGTATAATAATAATAATAATAATAATAATAATAATATCATTATACTATTATCAGAGCAATTGTTAATTCATCACAAGACAAAAAACCGGGATTTTCGGCCGATTGCGCTCGCTCAATATTATAATACCTATAATATAGGTCCTATATGTTATATTATATTATTTTGTTAAACAATACAACACATAGGTACCTAGACGTCAGTATACGGTAAGTGTATATCATAATATTATTGGCTTGTACCTAATATGAATAATTATAAATGAAACAATCACTGCAATCAAAACCTGCAGCCCCTATAGTTGTCGAGTTATATTTCGTTCGTTTCGAATCGATGTAACGGTCGTCGAAAACGTCGAGTTTTGTCTATAATACCTACATGTGTTATATAGGTATACACCATAAGTGCAGTGTGCCACAGTCTTGCCGAATGCGCCGTTCGTATTTTTTAACATTTATAATAAAATATTTTTAACGTTTATACAACTTTGATGTTAGGTATATATAAAATTTTATGAGGGTTACACTGACTTATATATACAAATGAATAACAATTATACGGTATATATATTTTATTATATTATGTTCCCACGAACTTGGGCAAACTTTTGAAAACGCACTGCCAGATATTATGTAAATAATTTAATTTTAAACAACAGAACGCAAACCATCGCAAAAGTGTTAAACACATTTCATATACACTATTTTGAAATTATTTGTCGAGCATATTTTTTTCCGAACTATTTGTTTAAAACTACGGGCAGAATGATAAATGAAACGCACTAGTCGATATAGTTAGCTACATCTGTAGTATACTCTAAATACTCTTCAGATGTTTCACTTCACTACTGATGGAAATTTAAAATATAAAAATTTTACCTACGCAACTGGAACTAAAATTAATAAATAAATAAATGTATACAGATAAGTTTATTTAATGTTTAAAAAAATATAAACTGGCGTCTCGCCGTCGTACGTCTTTTGCGTAGGATTACGCGATTTTCGTCGAAAAATAATCACCCGTGATGTCCGGTCGCAGAACTGGTTACGAATTCGCCGGTGAACCATTCATAATAATTGTCACAGCCGCAACATTGCTGCGAATATTGTATTTATAACGAAAATAATTCAAAACGAATCACTCTTTTTTATATAACGTGTTCGGAACGGGCAAAAAACGTAGTCATAACAAATTGCGACTGGTTATTATTATTATTATTATTATTATTATTCGATCATGCGGCCTTTCGTCATCATCGTTTCGAATAATAATTTCCAGTCTACTATTAATCATATTATATATTTTTATGCACACACATATACATATATTAAAATATTGTGTACGCGCCGTGTATTATATTATATATTATAATAATATATGCATATATATAGATAATATATTATACAATAATTATGGTATAGGTATATACACGCTTAAGCGATTCCGATCGACCGACCGAGATAAGTCCAATAAACGCATTAATTGTCATTATAATATTATTCCGAAACAATCAATTACCCGCCCGTGTGGCATAAGCGTATACATATACATTTCCGTTAAACAAAATTTTCAACGGCACTGAATTTGTTTTTCGACCTATCAAATTTAACCGGAAGCGTGGGTCGACGTGGTGCGTTCGCCAAGACGTCCCCCCCCCTCCCACACAGTTGCATCCGGTGTGATGGATGCCACTCATGTATATATACAATATACTATGCGTGTGAAGACTTTGATCTCGGGTGGTCGATGCGGCCAATATTATTATTTTTTTTTTCTAATTTAAATGTTCCCGGAATCGTCTGATGAATTTTTACCTCTGGTCTGGTGCCGAAATCAAATTTATTATACAATAATGATATGAATCAATCATTCAAAACAATATAATTTTGGCAATAATATTGTTTATGTTTATTGTTTATTGCGACTTTTGTTGCTATATAGAGTAGAAACAAAAATGTTTAATCGAAAGTATATTATTTTACCGGACAACCAACTTATGAACTATAATATAAACAATGTGCACATATTATTGTCTGGACCTATCGTTGAAATTGTGATAAAAATAAATAATTTCGACCATATCACACATTTTACGTCATATTATTACGACAATATACATGTACATACGTTAATATTATCAAACTCACTGTGTATATTACGTGGTTACTTGCGGTGATAAATTGATGAGCTTTTCGTTATTTTTGCTGACAAACCTGAAATGAGTATAATTTATGTAACCACTGTTTGTGGAAACGTGTACCTATATGTATGTTTTTACAATGGGCTCACGAAAAATGATTCTGGCGTGACTGAAGCAGAGGTGTCGAAAGATTCACTTTAGACAACATTTAGGTTTCAGCTAAATATTATAATATAAAGCATTACGACCAGTAACATTTCAATAACCATATACAATGTACATATCACGTAGGTATATACATCAGGCGGCGTGTAACAGAAAGAACTGACTTTTGGAATAACTTTTGTTCTAATTAATATTTTTAAATTTTTTTTTTATTTATCATTAAAAGACGCTAGGGATATAATGTAAAATTGATTAATTTTATGTTGATTCTTTAGTACTGAAAATAAAAATTTAAATTTTTTTAAATAAATTAAAAATAGCTTATTTGTGAATCTGATTATAAAAATAATTTTGATGGTAAAAAGATTTATCTAAGTCAAGTAGTTTATTTATTAGAATTTTTCAAAATATCAATATTTTTTCGATAAAATTAATTTGATAGGTACCTAATAAATTTAAAAAAAATATGATTTTTGGGAATTTTCCGAAATGAGAATATTTCTTAAATTATTCAATCATCATAATATAATATTAACAATTTTTGTCATAGGTTTAATTAGTATATATATATTTTTTTTAGTCAGTTCTTTCTTGTATAGCACTATTATCCATACAAATAATAAGGTGCATATAATTCAAAGAAACCCCACCATAGGATAATTTAAGAACAAAACTAGGAGCATTTTTTTTTGTGCTGGGTTTCGATCGAATTTAAGTGCTTGTGCAGAAAACCCCTATTTTTTTTTACACATACATAAATAATATCGTATACTACACACCGCCAATTTTGTTGCTAATTGGAGATCATACCGCATCAGAGACTCTGTAAAAAATATCGAAATCATTGTGATTTATAGGGCTCGTCAATAATGTTATTAGTCTCTCGATAGACGCATACGAAAAACGGTTTTGAGTGTTTGAAAAATAAAATTTTAAATAGAATAGGTACACTACTTCTTTGAAACTTAAGGTGTTGTTACTTGTTATAGTAGTAGCAGGGCAGTAGAGACCCCAATAGACATTTGACTTTAAAACTATGGAAAATATCGACTTGGTGATGACGTTCTGAAAACGGCACGCTTTAATGTGACTTTCGCGACCGGTCGACATACGTAAATTGTTAAGCCAACGACATCCGTGTCGATTTTTCACGACCAATTATTATTATAGTGTATAGTAGCTACAGTGGTGGCGGCGGTATTGTTGTTGTTATTATTATTATTATTGTTCTTCAGAACCCAATTGGTTCGAGTGCGTGAGAGCGATTATCAATTAATATCTCGTGTATATTAATATATATTATATGGACCCCCAGTCGATGATGTCATCATGTACAATATAAATGATGTAACACGCGCGCACGCAGGATGTTCGTTCATTAACAGGCGAATGGTTGGAAATAATAATGGAAATAATAATAATAATAAAAAAAAAAACGAAAAAAATTGACTGATGTACGTCGGCGTCTATACTACGATTATATATATATGTATGATTATGTACGCTATAAAATGTGTTACACGACTGAGCACGCAGACGCGTTCGAATGATATACGCGTATAATGTTATAGCATAAATGCACTGACAATAATAATAATAATAATATAGCCAATCGGCCAGGAAACCGATTATTGTCGCGCCGCGCTCGCGTTATCGTATGTGGGTAGTTTTTAACATATATACGGGAATTAGTGATAATGGCCACTTGTGAGACAAGTCATTGAACAAACGAACCGTAATGTATTAATATATCAATTATTATTATTAATATTATCAGTCATCGTTTGGCCCCGCGCACGCACCATGATCGTTTAATAGCATAATACCTAAGCAGTAATAATAATAAATATCGCGTTACCATTATAATTACCTATTAACGATATTTACCCATTATCAATAACAATAACGGATGCAATAATAATAATTAATATTATAATTATACATAAGTAAGACGATATTATAATGCGCGAGTACGTCATTAGTCGATTATTACAATTTTATCGTATTTTAACACGATAATCGATGAAACGACAACGACAGAGATCGTAGTTCGAAAGCTCATAGGTATAATGAGTTTCTACCCATATGACTTGAATAAAATAAGTATTCGCTTGTCGTCGAAGTCGAAGCGTGCGCACGCGAATAAAACCAACAAAAACCTTGCCGACTCCGCCGGTACTGAATATTGTATTAGTAAAAGTTTGGCATTTGTAATTCATTTGAAAAAGTGGAAGAAAAAAAAAAGAAATAATAATAAAACAAAAGTTAAGAGTTCATTCTTCAAACAAACATCTGTTGGCAAAACGAAATACAATTAAAGTGAGCGAAAGGGGAAAAGAGGAAAAATTATATTTATGGCCTTCCAAAATCTTAACCCTTTACCCCGATACCACGTCATCCCGCCACACGCACTTGGGTTTTATTTTGTTTTCACTTTTTTCCTGCTCTTAATGTTTTTTAATCAAAGTGCAAACTTGAAATATCGTCGTATTATTGTCTTTCTCCCGCCGAGTTTGATTCAGTTATGACTTTGTTGTTGTTATTAATTTTTAATCTCTTTTTTTATTTCAGTTTTTTTTATTTCTTCCCCCGCCGCGTCCCTTAAACTTTTTTTGTACCACATTCGTATATATACATACACACGGGCGGTGACGGATTGACGGGGGCAAAAAAAAAATCCCTCTATTTACTCGACTCTATGGTTTTAATAACTTCGAACCCTTTCGCAAAAGGCTTCTTTATTTTCATATTTCGTTTTTTTTTTTTCATTTTTTGCAAACAATCCCCGTAAGCAGATTTGACAGGCCATCGTTTAAACAACTATTTATACAGTATTTTTCGTTAGTGTACATTTCTGTACTTTAACTTATTATATTATATATTTTCACGACGCGTCCAACAAGGTACACCATCTATTACCTATTTATAGCTACAGCTGTTTTCAATTATCGTTGTATATTTTATCGGTTTATTAGTACTTAGTCATTTGGTGTAATAAATTCGAAATTGTAATATTTTAAGATATTAAAAGGTACTTGAATAAAAAAAAATTGGTCAACGTCGTTTTAAGATCAAAGCAATAATGAAAACAAACAATGTGTCAACGTCTAATAGAGATGAATAATTTTAAACAAAAGAAGTTGTGGCTGGATGAAAAATCATATGTACATGAAGTTCGGGCTCTCCACATACTTTGCCCAAACAACTTCAAAATACTACCAAATAATTAAAAATGAATTGCAAATTAGATTTGTCTAATTGCCAGTGAAATCAGATTTAACGGTGAAGGGAACAACTTCATAATATGTCCGGTGCCCTCCAAATTGTTCGATCGATTTCAAAATATCAGCAAACAATAATAAAAATCAGTAGAAAGACGAACCCTCTCCGGCTTATCACCTCCTAAACAAAGATCACTAGCTGCAGCCTCCAATAATTGACAAGTGCAGTGGGCATATTGAGCGAAAAATCTATCGGTGGGGGGGGGGATAAATGTAAGAAATTGCTGTAGTCTATAATATATCAGGAGCCGTCAACCAGTAGCTTTAGTATAATCAATGTAATTGACCGTCTAATCAAAGTTTATCACATCAATAAATTATATAATAACGAGCACACGTTCGCACACGTCATACCAAATCTGAGTTATTGAGATATTTCAAATCTCATCAGCTGTACAATCCGTCAAAGCTTATCCGAGTTATTCAATATCTCCAATACTTAAACATATAAAACAGCTCAATCGTTATAAGTCTGATTTCTGTATGTATTGTGTATACTATATATGATATTATAATACCTATTACGAGTGTGAATGATGCGCATGCTGTCCATTAAAATCGAGAAACTTCAGGAAGTATATATACTATATAAGGAGAAATGATGGCTGCTGTTATTCCGTCATCAATTCGTCATGGCGCGCTCTATATAATAGTACTAATATGGAACAATATACAAACATACAAGCTCAGACATCACGTATTTCATCATATTATGATTTTTATTTAAACAAATTATATTCGTTTCGGAACTTATTTTGTACCGTAGAAACGGCATTATTGCAATTTGCGACGGAAAGATACTTTCCACTACCATCACTGTAAAACACGTCATACACCATAAAATATATTATTATTATGATATTTTATCATAATAATATTTATAATAAATGGTCGGGACAGTATTGGACCATATCGACATAATATAATGGTAATGTGTCTACTGTCTATATACGCGTATTGGACTTTAAGTCATCCGAGAAATGTTACACGAACGGTTGGGTTTTCGAATCTTTTGGTATAATATTTCTAAGCATATTATGGTGTGACAGAAAAAAACATTGTTCAAACGTAAATAGTATATATATATTTATTTTATGCGCTTATAACTTTGTTGTTCGGTCGTTGTCTAAACAGTATTGAATGGCGTTTCGATCGTGATATACGGGATAATATTTGGGGTTTTTTTTTTAAGGTGGGAGGGGCACACGACGCACAAGAAAAAACCTGCAGATTTGACCGGTCCGTTGCATGAAATGTCATCAAAAATGAATAATTAGACTATATTATTATTTTAGCGGCACTGCAGACACGTATTCAGTTTATCGTGTAATTAATAACACATGAAACCGACAGCGTTGGACGGAATCTATCTCCGTGTGAGTGTAATGTACTAGATAGTTTGACGATCGTATATTTTTGTGTATTATTTTAACATTTTTTTTTTCGCCTCGATCAATATTATCGTTACTATTATTGTTATTATTTAGTCTCTCCGTCGGCGTCATCGTCCCGAACGCGTTAATTGGAGCGCGAAACGCCCGCGCTTGTCTTGTTGTTGTTTTTCCATTAATTTACCAACCGATAATATAATAATATAATAGGACCGGCGCGGTGGTGGCGGTGCGTGTGTGATGTACATCATGAGCGGACTGACGAAGAAGAGTGCGGCTACAGACGAGGAAATCTTCTTTATTATGCGATCCGTCAAAATCGCGGCTTTAGTCCCGGTCAAACCGGTCATTTAAATTAAAACAAGCCTTTGTTTCAACGTCACATAGGCCCTGATCCAATCTATCTTAATAATCCCCTTTGGCCCGTTTCGGGGATTTCCACCCCTCCACCATTTCACTACAACACCCACCCCCCGACCACTCGCCGCTGCACTCACGCGTTCACTATAAACCATCACTCCCTGCAGACGCTATATCGTCAAATGAATTTTTTCCTCAGTTTTATGCACCGCACTACGCACCTACACCGTACACGATAATAATGTATAGGTACATATTATTTAGAGTACAATATGTTACAATATTATAAAAGTTATTACAAAAAACATGTGATAACATAACGCCGTGTAAGGCGCCACAGCCACCTGTGCTGTACTTCACTTTTTTTAAATAATTTAGGTAGAGTAGGTAGAGTTTTAATAGAATATCTATCATATTATATTATTATTATTATTAAAAATATGTTTGGCCTTTTTTTTTTTTTTTGTATTAACTTATATCCTCCGTCCTTGTATCACGCGTTTCTATATCATCGGCGGACCGTCGCTGCAAATACAATAAACCGTAAATTGTGCACGAAACCCGTTCGCAATGAAATTAGAACCCGGCCAGGTAGGTATATATTATTATTTATAAAATACTAGACATTACGTTGTGCGTCGTATACAAAGTATAATTTATACTATATATTTATATGTATATTGTATGTATATATATATAAATGTAATAATATATATTATGGTCCCGTTCGAATATCGCTGCGAGAAAGGACGTTGATTGATGCTACGATGGCGGCAGCAGGTCGGTTAATTAATTAATATAGAATCTCTCCCTCGGATGGAAAAACCTAAACCCTTTTTCCTAAGGGTTGCCTTTTCAACCCTTTTTCACAGCTTTTCCGATAAGTTTTTTCACCAGTCTTTTTTAATTTTTTTTAACCCGGCCTTTGCCGCCGACTTGTTAAACTTTTGACGTCCGCCCGACCGGAAAAGGAGCGGTTTTTGAAAAGAGATCCGCCATCGTCATATCTGTGTCTTGGCCATCAGTCTAATTAAAATTAGACGTAATTAGCCAATAATTCGGGTGTTCAAGAGATAAGCAATTCACGGACGTGGATTATATCAAAGACGATTTTCCCAATCTTCAGAAGGCCGTTATTTAATATTCGCGCATTTGAAGTACTCCAATTATATATAATATATACATATATATTCATTATTATTTGCTGATGATTTCGTCTGAATATTCCAGCGCGTGTGTCTTCCTTTTATATATTTTAAGAACAACTCGAAATTATTTTCTCTTCGATCCCATTATCTATGCTCGTATAATAGTTATCTCAAAATTCAATTTCCTTTTACGATATAGTCGGCGGCGCGCATTTCAGATATCTAATCGAATATTATATTTTGTTTGCGGAAAATAAATGAGCGGATAAAATATTATACGGCTTTGACCTCCATCAAAACCATTCCTATCGCAAACATTTCTCTTTTTATGTTTGTGTACATATACATATATATATATATATATATATATATATATATATATATATATATATATATATATTTAATATATTGTTAGGAATATTGTAGCTTCCATCGTAAGTACGTATATAGCTTTTTCATAACTATCCTTTGCCCGTTTCGACCACAATACGACAACTATTTTTCCCCCCCTCCCCCCAGTTCCTTGGCGACCTTGATACGAAAACGTTTTTATACCATTCTACGGGATTTGTCTTTAATTATAATAATATGATAAGGCTACAGCAGTTCATATTTAGCACTTTAATAAAAGCCTTCATTAGTTCAATGGTGCGGCTCACCAATGCGAGATATGATTTGGGTTTAATTGCTTACCAATATATTTCTTCAGCTAGTTCGGCTGTTGCAATTTACACCAAACCCTAAGTTTTATCTAAGTTGTATATTTATCCCAATACATTCACTCATTAATTTTGTGGTATATAACTGTTGATATATTTGTAGTTTAAAATCGTAAAAATGTTTGAACTTAACAAATTATTGGTGGTAGGTAACAATCACTTTTTCTGCACAAAATATAATTGTTCGCGTCGTACAATGATATGCACATTGATAAATTGACAATAATAGGTATCATATTGCGATTTTTATAATTAGTTTAAGCACTATGTCTGTTACGTCCCTATTGTTAAAATACAATAGTTAAAAGCGATATTATATAAAAAAAATGTTAAAATTATTCGTTTACATTCAGATGCATTGCCTGTATTTGTGTTGGCTAGTTGGCTTAATTTAATATATAATTATCACCTAATCTAATCCAGTAGTATCTGATCTTATTTTTACGATGATGATCTGAATTTGAAATACGCGTCAGCACTGCAGGCCAACATTATTTAGAGAAGGAGACAAACAGGTAATGGAATTTAAGAAAGATAAGAATAGATTATAATTTTATATATTCATTAATTATTTTGAATATGATTTTACAGAGGAAAACAATAATTGTAATTGTACGCCATGTATAACTTAATGAGAAGTTTGGAATTGCTTATCTTGTAGTTAGCTTGCATCACTTCTGCTCTAATCAGTATCGTCGTGGCCTAAGCTCTAATAGTAATGAACACGTTTAGTTTTTTGATTTCCTTTTCAGCCAACAATTAATAAATGCAAAACTAATATATTATATTATCTTCTGAATACCAGTTAGCTTAACCGGTCGGAATAGGTCAGCGAACCTTAGGTTGGAAACCCCTGATCTGATCGATATACCTACAGTTGAAACAATTAATAATGTAATTTCGACTGATGCATGTACTTACGTGTACCTTTTTAATACATTCTGAACGCTTATATAATATTATTATTATATATATATATATATATATATATAACTTCTAAGTGGTTTCCATACCTCTAATCATCGTATAAATCGTAGACAATTTATTTATAAACACGATATCTACTCGGTAATAAATAAATGCTGGTAAGTAGACAATTGGCGAATTATTCAGTATTGTTGGCCTTACTACGTTGATGGCGTTTCGTGTTTCGTACAGTGATTAAATCAAAAATGTTTTATTTTTAATTAATATAGGTAGGTACGCAGGTACACATGGATCATAGAATAATTAACTCAAAAATTATAATTGCCGTTTCATTCGTGTAGTTTACCAGAAATTTTATAGGTCAACGGCCGAAATATAATGTTCGCTTTGAAAACAAACGCAATAAAATTATTATTAATTACTATTAATAAGGCGAGTCGTCAGTAGGTATAGATCGCACGAAATTATATTATATAGGTAGGTACCTACGATATTAGCTTACAACGCGTACAGTGTACTGAAATGTATTGATAATTTTTTAAGAATTTTCGTTTCTTACATAACTGCAGCAAATAATTATTTATTTCAAAAATAAATAAAAGGAGATTTTAATAGGTAGGAGGTAATCTCTAGAATTTTTTTTTTCTACAGTCATATATAACGTAAAACCCTATAAATTCGTAAACATAATTCGCATAGTATTTTAAATACCTATACGTAACCAATTAAAAATTCTTCTGATTGACCTCGCGACGGCGTTCTACTTCATACAATATTTGTCATTTTGTTCAGTGTAACAATAGCTTGATAAGAATAATTATTTAAAAAAAGCGGTTAAGTCATGGATGTCGCTCTGCTGTACAGTAGGTTACAAATGGGTTACTGTAATGGATGGAATTAAATTTTGAATTCGATGATATTATATCATTGTTAACGAAAAACAAAAAACTATTCTAAGTGGAGACGGTTTATCTAGTTAGGTTAGGGTAGGTTAGCTTAACCTAACCCTAGATTATTAAAAATTTTCAAATCTTAAATTTAAAAAGAAAAAAGTCACTCAAATGTTTTGAAAATTTTTCAAAGTCTATGTAAGACTAAATAACCAGAATTTCAAATTTTTAAGAATGTTTTTAACCGAATTACAACAAAAAAAACTCCCAAAATTAAAATGTCTATAAATAGCTCGAAATTTGCTAAAATTTTCTGAATTTTAAACCGTAATTAACAAAATCTAAAATACAACAAAAAAGATCTCTTTTCATTTATCATTTGAAGCTATATTTCTGGTAGAAAACGTCGTCCGTAATTATTTAATATTATAAAATCGTAATCGTACGTTTTTCTCTTTTAACCGCTTTTATTTCGAGTGCCGTTTCGAAAATCCAAAAATGACTTCTCTAAAGTACCAGCTCAAGAACATTACCGTTCAGAAAAAATGCTACACTTGATACTATTGAGCAAGTTTAGAGAGAGTAAAAGTGTTAAAAGAATAAAAAATAAGAATAAATAAACATCGTTGTAAAACAAACACATTCATCGCTCCGCTCAGAATCAAAAAAAAACCTTTTCCGACATGTGTGCGTAACTTTGCAGTACGTGGCCATAAAATAATCAAAATCAAACTTAATTCCTATGCACTTGTGATAAAAACCTAACAATAGAATAATGATGATATATTTACACACATACACATACATATACATATATATATATATATATATATATATACATATATATACATAGTAGGCAGTTTACATGCATATGTTATGCTAATTATTATTTACAATTATATTATACCGCCGAAAAATCGCTACCATTAACAATGTGCGTTTGGATTGGCGTGTTTTTAAAACAATCATCATTGTTAAATATCATCGCGATGATAATAATAGTATCAAAGCGTTTGTCATGGTCTGCGACGGGTAACGCGCATAATAATGATAACAATAATAATATGTGTGATATAATTGTTTTGGACAATTTTCATAGGTATATCTGCGCGAGGTGAACGGCGCACACAAAATATGTCAATTATAATAAACCATACACATTATGATATTATATTTTATGATACACTATTCTTCAGCGAATAATATAAGTATACGTGTTTTAATAACCGGAAACGTATTATCTGGTGTTAAAGTTATACTGTACTGTATAATATAATGGTACTCTTATATGGTATATAATGACGCGCCCATTATAATTCCTAATTCTTTCGGAATTATTACTGTTATAAAAACGTAAAATAGTATATAATAATATAATATATTATAGACTCGAAGAGTGAATAATAATAATAATATAATACATTCTGAGTTGTAAAAATTTAATCGACGGGGCCTTCGAAAATCTTTTAATATTATACTTGGATCGTTTTGCAATATTGCGCGATCCCTCGAGGTATAAAATACACGTAGGTATACCGAAGAATATTTAAGTGTAAAATATAATATAGTCACCTAACTACGCACAAATAGTTTTTAATAATTGCGTTTGTATTATACAAGCCTCACATAATAATATAATACCTATAATAAACAGTGTTTCGGTTAGTAATAATTTGTTGGTATTTCAATTATTCGCACTCATCGGTGTTCTACAAACTTCAAACGTCATCCATCGTTCATGGTTTTATTGATATTCTAACGTAAACGATCACCGACTAAAATATCGTAATATATATTGTACAAAGTCGTTTACCAATAAGCATTGGCAAATTTCCTATAACAATATAAGAAGTTGTATTCATAACTATACATTTTTGAATTTGCTTTGTATAATATATATAAACACCATAATATTCTGTATAACTTATTTTTAAAAACGAGATCCACAATAATATAAAATAAAATTGGATTACCTACAATTAATATTACAGTGACTATATACTCGGAAGATTGGTAGAATAATATAATTTGCTGTAATTTTCAAATCATCGTGAACCCCATATATCTTTCAAATCTATTATCGTGGACAGATGAACCTATAATATCCTTATTCCTTAGTGTACACAAATCTAAATTATTCAAAAACTAACTACTCGTCTCGTTATAGACTTGATAAACAATTTATAATAGTTCTCATTCGAAAAAAAAACTATCATCATCGAACGATATGAGAATCTAAATTTTTGGAATATTATGGTGGTGATTAAGTATAAACCTGAAAAATAATTTAAAGAAACAATCTGGTAAAGTAATGAGTAATCTCGGTGAATAGGCTTATATGTATATATTATAGGTATATACATCAAGAAAACTGTACGGGACATACCTATGTATTATCATTGTATTCTTTTGATGTTAAATACACGTTCTATTGCAGAATCATAATTATTGTTAAATATTAAAACCTTGGCGCAGTGTATACGTACTAAATTTAGTAAGAACAATTCATTATTACCCGAATATCATTATACCATCAAACAATATGAGTTTTAACGAGATAAATAATTTGTTTTTATTTCTGTTTTATTCCATGGCCTAACTTAGATGTATAATGCAAAAAAAAGTCAGACTGACGTGGCTCATATACCTTCAGTACATAAGAAATAGTTGAAAAATAAATAAATAGTTTTGTTTCGCAAACTAAAAACAACTTTGAAACTATTTACTTTATGCGTTTGACGTGTACGGACCGTTGCAGCAAGAATGCAAATAATGATAAACATAATATCGTGAGCGTGTAAACGTAGGTAGGTACATCAATCGCGCGAAAAGTACGATTCCACCTCCCATCTAATACAACGAGTTGGATAGAAAATAACTTATTTTCATTGCACTCGGATTCGTTTGAAAAAAAAAAATCAGAAGCAGTCATAATAACCTAGAATGAGAATCACGGTTCGATTAAATTTTGGCCAACAATCGTATCCGTTTAATTTCGCTCGAACATCGCCATAAATCATCTGTTTGCTCCCAGAATCTGAGAATAACGAGTGCAATACAATATAAGCGCAGAGAAACACGACTGGCAGAAGCGGTTTAATATTCGCACTTAAATCACTACAAATGCGCGCACACATATTTACGTATATATATATCATATTTGGTCAGAATTTTTAGAAATTAAATTACACCTGTGCAGCTAAACGATGAAGGCGGATTGAAAACGATTGTTAAACAAATATAACATCTTATAACGCTGCGTGGGGTGGATCGAGTATGGGAATTGTTTTCGTTAGCTATACACTGCAGTTGCAGAATTCGCGAGGATTTAAATTTATTGCACTCGATAAAAATATATACTGCGCAAAATACGCCAAACCCGAGTGTACCACTGCAGTGGTGGAGTATAAAAAGCCATTTTAAGAAGCGATCACTTCACACAAGAGTGGGTGGCAGTGGGGTGGGTATTATAGGTATCTATCAACTACAGACTCGTTTATAATTATTTACGAATAGTTTATGTGCATTTATGAATTTTATCCGGTGTCGGAAATAGCCGTCCACATCAACAACACGGGAACAATAATGGTGGGTGCAGGTAAAAGTCTTGTTTTAAATATATAGTCGCTTCATATAGAAATATAACATTTAGGTCACCACTGCAAAACTCTGTACCTATATCAAACCCATACGTCCAATCAACTACGTCCACTTTTCACATTTCCACCACAAGGTATAACATATTATTGCAAAGCAGAAGGTGTCTATATATATTATATATAGTCATTAGTCTTATAGGTCGGAAACGACTACATAGTATGTAAAACGTTTTGATGTTGTCGTCTTATGCCGTGCGGTTAAATCAACGTCGATCGATAAAGGTAATCGTAATTATTTTTACGATAATAATATATTTTTTACGAGTGCGGACGACGTGTAACGTACTAACGTGCAGGTACATATAATATTGTATTATACCGGCCGGTGTGATTCCTCGCACCGGCTACTCGGAAATAAATTATAATAACGGAGAGAGAGGATTTTAAAAAAATAACTCGTAATTACCAATTTGGCTTATATAGAGGTACCTACGTTAGTTTATTAATTTCCGGTCAATTGTCGACCGCCACCGCGCATCGTTGTATAATAATACATATTTTCGAGGCGCTCATTAATCCGACCTGCGGACGGTTTGGCGGCCGGTGAGGATATTTTCGGCGCTTAAAATATACCATCATAACATATTTAGCTAGACATACTTAATGATATGTTATATTGCTATCGTATATAATATTATATTATTATTATGAACTTATGTTGTGTGTGTGTTGAATGTATATTTCCATCCACCCCTGTACATAACCACCACCGATAGATACGATCTACAGTTGGACACGGAGTTTATTTCATTAAACAATGCGATCGACGTATATCAATTATTGTATCTTACCATATGACTGTAGCTTACTGTCGCATCCGGTGAACGTACTTTTGGTTAATTAATTAACAATGAAATATTATATACATTATAAGAAACATTACCTACCTATCGAGTTTGAAGACGTTATGAAACATGTTGTCTCAATTTGCAAGTTGAAGAATAATTAAATTTTAAATCGTATATTGAAATAACACAAACTGATGACCTTACAAATAATTAATTTGTAATATTTTCTCTAATGATAATTTCACCATTTAATTCTGTTTGAAAGTATTAGCTTTACAAAAATGTGAAATAATGTTTAATATAAAATATCAATACAATTATATTCATGCAATAATATTAGAAAATTGAAAAATATCAAATAACCAATTAATAGAGGGGGGAAATATTTTTAATCATGTCTTTAGTGCTGAATCATAACTGCGTTATTTAACTGCGCTATAGTTATTATAGGTAGTCTCTAAACAGACAAGCGATTGCAGCTATAGCAGAAACGGACCGTGAGGATTTACCCATTTCGATATCTCCCGAAATAATGGAGATATCAAAATTCTGGTTTGTAATAAGACTCACAAGGACAAGCACTACAATTATTTCATTTTTTTGATTTATTTTAATGTTTTGGTAAAAAATTTAAAAATATACTTTTTTTATTTAACTATTTCCGAAGAAAAAAAGAATATAGCCATTTTCTAGAGTTTATTTTTCTAAAAATATTGACGTCTCAAAATTTTATTTTCATTAATTTCCTGATTTTGAATGTTTTTTTTTATAGTTTTGAAGAAATAAAATATAATTATAACTGGGCAGTGTTGTCACAGGGTCATAATATGTTTTGATGACACTCCGGTGTTAAATAATTCGCAATTTTTCTCGAAACTAAAAAAAAAAAAAATTAAAAATCAGGAAATTAATAAAAATAAAATCTTGAAACATCGTTATTTTCAGAAAAATAAACTCTACAAAATGATGACTATAGTCAATTTTTTTGGAAATAATTAAATAAAGAAGCTTGAACTTAACCTAACACTAATTTTTTTACCAAAACACTAAAATAAATTAAAATATGAAATAATTGTAGTTTTTATCCCTATGAGCCTTATTGAAAAACCGAAATTTTGATATCTCCATTATTTCGGGAGATATTGCAATTGGTAAATCCTCGCGGAACACCCTGTATATATATATATATAGCGATGTCTGCACCCTATGCACACAAATATTATACTATTATACACCCCGAATAGTCGATTTTAGGAGTGGGGCTGAGGGTCCGACGGATAGACGTATACTGACCCAGTGGCCTAGTGTGCAGACGGGGGACTAACTAGCGCGCGTGCCGGGCCTCTCATGTGTGTATATATGTATATGCTTGAGTATATACAGGAGCGGTACGCGAAGGGGTTTGAAACCGGCAACAAGTGGCGTGTACATATATATATATATATACACACACCGAGGTCGTCAACGACCCGGCGGCGCGGCATAGGATCGCCACCACCGCCGCCGCCGCTGCAACCACGAGAGAGTGGAGCTACTTTACTGCTTTCGTAGTAGTCAATATTTATTTTATATCCCTCTCGATATTACACCATGTCGAAGGGTGTCCAAAGGGATGTCGACGAGGGAAACCGGACGGGAGGGAAACGAACAAAAAAAAAAAAATGGAGAAAATATCTTATATTATTATACCTTCATCTCCCTGCAGCTCTCTACCACTCCCTACGCGCCGATGACCCTGATTTTACACTCGTCCGTGGCCTTGCAAAAAGGGTGAGAAAAAAGGATAATATTGTCAAGTTCCTGTCATATCATTATATAATTCAACAACATTGTGTTTGTATATAATACTACCCATATTAATATCTGCTGCACAACAGACGAGCATTGAACTCTTTAACTGCAGACTCAATGGAATATGGTCAGGTCGATCACGCTGCGTATTAAGAGTATTTAAGACGATACGCGATACATATAATATGTAAATATGTTTACAAGTCTGGCCGCTCTTAATATTATTGCCAGACCTATACCAATTGAAACTGATTTCTAGAATATTTGTCTTATAGGGTCTATCTGCAATATAAACAATTCTTGACGTGTTCACAAAGTCATAAGTATATTTATAATATGTTTAATAGACGAGGTAGTTATATATACTCTGAGGGAGGTTATCTCGCGTCGTCTAATAGCCTATTATATTAATTATATATTCTATATAAGCTCCATACTTACTGCAGTACTAATATAATGCACACACTGCAGTTTTCATTATGCTGTTATAAGTATAATAAATAATATTATAAATCTGCGATACACATGAACAAATTTTTTACGATCTATCCATATTATATTATATACTTATCAGATGTTATTTGGGTAATAATACTGAAAGTGAGAGGCCCTGTCTATCGAAGAATATCGATTCTGACGACTTGGCTATAGTTATTAAATCCTGACCCAAATTTTGATGCATTTTTATTGTATGCGCGATGCGTTCTCCGGCGCAGCTGCAGTTCGTTTTTCACAGAGGTAGTCAACGGTTTTAGATATTATAGTATATCTATGCGGCATAATGGTCGTATACGGTTGCACGAGAAGACTTGAACGATTTACGAAATCGACACGCAACAATAAATTAATGGGCGATGAAAACTCTCACATCGTCGACGACGGCTGCCGCCGGCACGTGGATATTCACAAAACAATAGTAATATTATCATAAAAACCAAAAAAATAAATATGATCAGCAGGCACTGTCACGATATTATCGTGTTACCAGGTCATAGGTATAAGCAGATCTTCGCAGCCACCACCGGCTTCGCGTTACATATAGAATTCTACCAGCGGCATTGACTAATTATATGTACCTACGACGCCACCAGGTCCTATATATATATTTATATAATAGATTATCGAAGACGACTGCTGCCGGTGTTCGAAGAGTGTAATATTATTATTATTATTATTATTATTATGATGCGTAATGCGCCGGTGATGGTGATGATGTACGAAATGGACGTTTTTTTGGTTTTTTTTTCCCCGGCATCGCGATCGCTTCGGGGGCACTCGTCGCTAAAATAACAATATTATATTTTATTCCCGGCGGTACGGTCGTACATCATTAGCACCTGACGACTCGCGTGCAAACGAAAAAAATAAATAAATAGAAACACGCGCGCGCTATACGATATAATATTATGCGCGTTGTTTCATTTCGATCGCTCTATATAATTATTGCATTTCACAGGCATATAATATATATATATATATATTTGTACCGTCTCGACCATATTACATCAACACTATATAAAGTGTATGCTTTTATTAATAAACCTTGTGTGTGTGTGTGTAGGAGAGTTTTGAGGCGTGCGGGAGTGAAGAAAGAGACGGGTAAAACTGCGACGGGGCAGGTGACAGACGTCTCCAATTACTGTATATTATTATATGTATTATGCTACTAATACATAACTACCTGCAGCACAGACGGGGCCGGCAATAATAATAATTACCTTCGCTCGTGTACATTATAATATTTTTACGTATATATATACTGTATAGGTACAATGGCATTGCGGTGGCGGCGGCGTGTGCGGATCGCATAATATAATATATACAATATCGGTGGGCGTATCGATGACGAAGGCATATTCCGCGCATAAATTTACTGCTGCCACTGCGAGGTAGGTATATACAGTACATATTATTATTTTACGATGAATATGCACTTGTGTGTTTGTGTGTGATGATGATGGATATAACCTGTAGAGGTATAAATAAGTCGGTTTTCGTACGTAATAAAATATCCACATAATATGATGTGTATATATAATATTATATATTTCCGTATAACGATGAGCAGTACGTAGACGAACGCAGGTGAACGACAAACGATCCGCGCATGTGCAGTAGAAACCGTTTTTTACTGTTTTTTTTTTTTTACAATTTTTTTTTTTTATAAATACCTCACGCTACGTTGACGCGATGACCGCGCGCTAAAAATTCGTTCGACCGCGCGCGCATGCAATTGCAGCGAAACGTCAAGGTATAAAACATGATGATGCGCGTGCGGTGCAGTTAGTCGATATTAACAATAAATGCATCGTCTGCGATTATAATATTTGCTATTCTTTCTTTATTTTTGTCGCGCAAAAAATGTAATGCCACTGCGGCGGTTTTACAATATTATAATAATAGCTATATTGTTCTCAGACCACAGCAGTATACAAGCCAACGTTCGGATATCATATCATTATAATATTTTTATTATGTGTATTATGACATCGTTATTATATGCGCGTGTGATATAATATATTATAATAATATAACGACGGAACCAACACGCACAACTTTCGTACTTGCTTCACTATGCACATATATATAGGTACCTCGGTGGGCACCAATAACTATAATAAATTATGTTATACTTGTGCATAATACATTATTATATATTTAAAGGTAGATGTTTATTAAGTCACCGTTGTCGTTGTTTTAATTTTGATTAAGTTATCAAAAAATAAAAAATAAAAAAAAATATGTTTAGACCCGGAGAACCACTCCCACGTCGTAAATATGGACTTCATCGAATTTTATGGCTCATACCCCGACGTGTACTTATCGCCGGCCGATCAACAGGGAAATCGCATTATAAAAATGATTAATTACTCGGATTTACATAAACGTATTAAAAGGTCACGATGGGGTCCCGCGTGTACCTGTATACGAATTTACACGCGTTCGGCGTTTTTATTTTTTAATCTAGTCGTGCAATTATATTCCGCTGCAATTACCGAGTTTGTGCAAGGGCCGAGCAACAACAATGTCAGCCAAATTACAGTACAGTAATAATATTTGCCTATATATGTATAATATATTAATATATTATAGGTATACGTAATGTGCCTACATTTGGACACGTTGACGTTACACTGTTTTCTATGTACCTACACACAAAAGATATGTTAATAGGTAAAGTATGGTAACCCCGAGCAATAATTTACGACCAAGTTTCGAGTGAAATATCCCTCCTACCACCCAACAACAACAACAAGAACAACCTACATTTTGATTTATATTGTGTTTTTCGTAATTTTTTATATCAACCGCCGTACTTAGGGAGACGTACCTATAGGTAAGTGCAGGTAACCCAAGTATAGGGTTTTTCGTCAACTTTTGATGTTTTTTTTTCATTTGTACACGGATACCAATAAACCTATACTGATATGCCATACACTATTGATAGACACCTGCAGATGTGTGAAAAAAAAACGGAATTCAACCTAAGCCTTATTAAACAAACGCGCGTGCAATGGCGCTAGAACTCTTTGAAACGTAACGGTTTTCAGAAATGTATATGTTAAAAAACACATTTAGCTTTCGTTGGGAAATACCTAGTACCTACCAATACAATATATGTATACGAGATAATCCGCCATTGATGAAATTCTAACGCAAAAACTCAGATGATTGCTATACTGAATTATACACGTACAACATTTCGGATTTAAGCACAATTATTAAAATCCGTTCGCGTTACGTATGATACGCTGTTTTATCGTCTGACGTGCGCAAATATAATATCAGTTTCTATAATGTGTGTCAATATATTTTATTTTCATTCGTTTCAAAATGTCGATTGGTTTATCTGCGCAAAATTCTTATACGTTTTGCGTATTTTTGTTCTACCTAATAATAACGGCGCTCCAACAATTCGTCCGAAGAAACAATGATCGTCAGAGCTTATATTATTTCTTAGCGTAATGAAATATTCAGTACCTAATCAAAGGTTTTATAGTTTTATTTAATTTCTCTTTACGGCAGATCGCACGTAGTTATTATGCAATAGCTATATTATAATACCTTTGCATATTATTATTATCTATTGTATATTTTGTATTAGCTGTATTAAAAATGTTTACACGTTTAGGAAAATTAAATTTATATTATTTCATCACAACCGAATAATGTAGGAATAACAGAATGTTCAGCTCAATTTTATACATAGGAAAATTTTTAATTAAAAATCTAGAAAATTTGAAGGAAAAAACAATAATGCCTTCTGCATAATAACACAAATGTAGTTACAATATATTTATATTGCGCCTATACATGTATAGTATAAACATTATTTAGATAATATGTATTTATTTTCGTATATTACCGAAATAATTGCCTATACCAATGCTGTATATTATTATAATAAACTCGTGACGTATCGCCTGCATAGACGCGTATTCGTAATCGAATTCAACCGAAATTATTCATTTTCATAATTCCTCATTCAAGAACAATAAAATATTCGTTGTCAATAGTGTTTTTTAATGCCCACCTGAAAATTTTAACTCATCGATTCGTTGTTTTTAATTATCTTCATATTATTATGTATTTCCAATGTCCTTCTGAAGACCTCAAACACACCTAAATATGATTGACGTCATATATTATAATATAGAATTAATTAATGATCGTTATGACATCATTCGAATATTGATTATACCATTCCATTATAGTCGATTCTCAAGTTTCGATTCTGTGACTTTTGTTTTTTTTTTTTTTCACCAAACGTCAATTCCCTCGATGTAGTTAAGTTGAGTTTAATGTGGCGCTCTGTTTACAACCACAAAGCAGGGTCGAGACCAAATTTTTTCGACCACACCAAAGTGAATATACAGTCCATTTCACCCAACCATTTTTAAGCAGCCCTTACCATTCATCCGTAAGCGGATATAGTTGTCCCTTTTTTTAATCATCTCTTTGCTTATTTTAAAGTGTCTTTATCGTGTTTAGGCTGAAGGTACATTAAAAAATACAAAATTAATCTTCTCTCTACGATTTCATAATAACTGTTGAAATGCGACAAATTGAGCGAATCAAATACATATTTTATAGTTATTTATTTATAAACCAATTACCTATTAACTATTATAGCTGATTGGTTAGGTATTTGTAAATATTAAGATAAATCAAACGACGAACAATTATACTGTGGACATTTCTGTAGGTATATGGAACAAAATAAATTCCACGATCAACGCGTACAAAAACATCATATACCTACATATTATACGAAAAAAAGTCGTCAAGCATAATAATATTATAAATGGTTATATTATACACTCATGGCTTGGTTAGATAATCATGATGGTTAATATTTTAATCAATAAAATAAATAGTTTCGTAAATATAATTTTTGTGAAGTTATTTTTTCTCGAAAAAAAAAACTATAAAAATCATCAAAACTTTTATTTCGAAAACAATTAAGTATGGGTATCATGTACCTGACTTCAAAGAGAGCTCTAAAGGATATTTTTTTTTTACCAAATCGACATTACATTTTTATGCATATATGTATAGTTATTATTTTTAATAATAACTGTCGAACCGATTTAACGTATAAAATAATCAATAATATAAAAAAAAAATGTTCCAATTACCCACATGGAATAATATATAACAACTATTAAAATATAGAGGCCAGTAGATGGATTCTATAAATCGATAAGGATTTGACTAAAAAGTTTGTTAAATTGACTTATCAAAGTTCATATAGCTTGTATCGAACTATACAGAATCCATCTACTGGTGGTATAGCACAACATAAATAATTATTAATATGCATCAAACATTAATTATTTTCATTTAAGAGTAGTCTCCATACGACGAGCTTGATATATACACACAGACGTATTATACCTAACCTACTGCAGGCTATACAAAACAAATACATATCATATCGTGGTATATACTTTAACATAGGTACAGCATATTATACACAGTATAATAATGAACTATTTTCATTTTTCACAGACGTTAGAGAGACTCTTTTTCGGACGTTCGATGTAATTTATGCATCATATGTGCACACACATATTAATTCGGTATGTATAATAATAATAGTATATATTAATATGCATATATAAATCATCAATTCCGCGAAATATCGTCCATTGTTTTATCGCACCGTTGAGCAATGACGTAGATAGGTAGTTTCTTTTTGCATTTTTCTGCGGTTATATTTAATTCGTGTGCTGCAGCAGCACAGCTCATAGCGTAGTGGTTAATACAATAATATATTGTAAATTATATTATATTTAGTAAACTATACGGCGTGTGAGCAATAATAGGTGAGAACGAAATGGAGAAATTACACACGGCCGGAACAATTAAAACGGGATCGCGGTCGATGGGATATATTATATGGCAATAATATGTATATTATACATGCTCGCGAGAGTGTAATTATTATTGTTTAGACGCACAACAAAACGTATAATATAATATATCGCGAAAATTGATGATAAAAGACAATGACAATAATATTGTGCCGTATTCGAATCAGCTGGCGACGATCGTCTCCGGACGATGACGATCGATCCGACGACGACGTGTGTGTTCCGGTCCGACGTACAAGCACTACATACATGTACACGGTCCTTGTCGATCTACCGAATAATATAATCATTATCGGGGGGGCCACGGGCGCCCACCAATCGCGCGTTGTGCACGCGTTGCAACCTATCATTTTCCAACTCGGACACACGTATAGGTAATACAAAAAAAAAAACATTTTATCTGCGGTGTTCAAATCTCCGGGCTCTTCGCACCCGTTCATGTGCACTGCAGGACCTTAGATTATGATATTATTATGTACCCGTGCGAGGCGTCCTCGGCGGTCTAGTCACGATCGACTGCTGCAGGATCGATCGGATTTGAATGCGGTTCTCTTTATTTTTTCATTTTTAATATTATTTCTTCTATATAGATACATCGACGGCGTGTCTTTGTTGGTTGCCGAACATTACGAACTCGCGTTCGTTCGTAGTTCGCCGTTATAATAGCATGTTATAATATTGTATATTATTATGCTTATATTATTACATTCTCCGAAATTCGCAACACTTTCCCGCACGGCGCGTGGATTTTATTTAACTTTTATTTCAACCCACCCCCACCCCGTAGGTATTCTAGTTTTCCTCATTTACCTGTTGTAACGTATTCGAATGTGTGTGTAATGTGTATGTGCTGCGCATTGTATATTATAATTTATAATTCTTGTTTCAGAGTTTTCCTTTAAGTTTACGAAAACAATGCACCACTGGGTAGAATAATATCGTAAATGATAATAAAGGAATATTTAATAACAAAACTGCACGAGAAAAAAAATGTTTGTTAAAAAAAAAACGCTTCAACAGAACGACAACTTCGTGTGCCACACATACCTGAATACTTCACGTCGTCTCCGTTTGTTTACTTTTACAACATCATAACTACAACAACAATAACAACAGCACACACGTATATGACTTTCAGGTATATATGCTATATACTGATGTATATAAGTTCAGTCTGCTGGGCACGTGTACTTCAATCAATGTAAAAAACTACGACGCACTCGCTGCACGTGTAGTTTTGATCATTTGACATTTTGAAAATGTATATTAGATAGGTACGAAGAGTTTCTATACAGCGAATTAGAAAAAACATAAACTCGGTGAAATACCTAGTAAAAAACGATATTTGCTTGGGTTTTTTCCTTATTATAAAGTTTTTTCCAATATTGTATTCTTAAAATAACCACTATTAGATTTAAAAATAATAATTCCTTGGTATTTTCTGCGAATACAGAGCGCAAAATATTTTTAGGTATGTCAATCGATTTTCGTCGTAATTTTGTACCAGTTTTGGCTCCATTCTATGGTTCAATAATGGAAATCAATGATTTACGATCCATTTGAGTACATTTTTACGGATTAATTATTTATTTAATTCTATTATCTTACTCACAAGAATAACGTACTAATAGTACAAGTGGTGATTATTGTTTGTATTATATCGTACATAACTAATAGACGTTTACCATTGAGTAAAACACTCAGTAACATGTACACGAATGGCGATGATGCTCTCATTGGCAACAATAGATTATGCTTGCAATGGGTGATGGCAGGGACAACAACGCGTAGATATTTTGTAGATATTGCCATAGACGCATGCAGATATCCACAAATGTATACATTGAATGTATACGAGTAACATAGTATTATTAGTATTAGGTATAAAACCGATAAAATAACTCATGTTTTGAAGATGGAAAAAAAAATTATTGTTGAGCTATCTCATCGAGGACTATGTTTTTTTCTAAAACAATGACGTTTGTAGTAAGTATGAGTATCTATAATAAATTAAATTATTCAATTATTGTGATTATTGTATATATTTACCTAACGTAATAGTACCTATAAATAATATATATTTATGTATTATCAAGGTGTCACACTGAGTCAATTGAAAAAACATACCTGTACTGCAACTTGCAGGTATACAATATTTTAAAGATACTCATTGTGTACTTCCGGTAATAACTATCACGATAATAATCATTATATCATCATAAAAAACCGCACCAATCAGATGATGCGCTATAAAACCCCATCAATTCAGTTATAGTTCTGCACAATAAAATATATTTCAGTCAGACGCCAAATATCGAAAAGATTACAAAAACCATTTTCGACATGAAATTATGTATGTACAAAGAAAGTTTGATTATCGTACCAATGTCCTACGTAAACGTATAATATGATAATAATAGGTATATATAATCGACGACTGCTGCAAGAACGAGTTAAAAGATAACATAGTTCCGTTTGTTCATTATAATGTTAATAATGGTGCAGTACACAAACATAAATTAAAAACAGAAAAATATAATTTACAATAAATGTATTTCTGTTTTTATTGTCCCCGTGATGTATCTAAATTATTCAGTAGCATGTACCGAACGTATATTCCAATTTACTGTTGTAAAGAGGCTAAAAGTCGTTTAACTAAAAACCAAAAATAAAAATAATAATTATAATTATAATTATAATGATGATAATAATAATAAAAACTATATTAAGAAAAAAAAAACATGATTCTAATAAATTCGTTACTGTGCGAGAAACGAGAACGCGTAATAGTTCGTTTGATAACGTTCGGATAAAACTGAACGCATTAACGTTCACTGTCACGCGAGTTTTTCATATGATATAGCTAATATACTGTGCGCGCGTTTATCTCGTTTATATTAATCAGTCGTCTATATTATAAGAGTAATTAAAAAAATGCAATATCATTATGATATTTACGAGAGGGGGTGGCGTGGAATAAATAAAAAGCAGTTTTTTTTGTTTTTAGGGCCGTAAAAAGAAGTTAACAATATCGAATAAACTATAATACGGTTCGCATTTGTTGTATAGCGATAATTACACGCTTGCAGCGGTTGTTGTTGATTTGTGATAATATGTGAACGTGGTTAACGTATTTAGCCGGAAAACTTTTTATTCAAATACGATATCATATTGTTAATATTATAATGATGTGTAGACATCGCAATTAAGTAGAGTATACAAGCCGAGTGGGTGTACAATACAGGTACATGGGTGTACACACGCACGTATACGCAAAATATTGCGTTCAATAATATAACTGTAATGTTTTTGTTTAAACCATATTGAAATCGTTTCGGTTCGTTATTCGAAACTAAATCTCTGCACGCGTATTAGTCCAAAATAATAATATAATACTTTATTAATACTCATAGGACGTATTATAGAAAATATAATAACATTTTAATATTATATGTTATGGGGTGCAATAAATTCTTTGAATTTAAAATATTTGAAACTGTATTCTCGGAAAAGACGTTTTTTGAAACTATTTATTTTTGAATCTTTATAATTTGGAATCAATCAATTTTAAATGTACAAACCTTGATTGTACATTGTTGTTTGAAAAAAAACATGTACCCTGCCTATATTATGACGTATTATTATGTGCGTGTATGAGTATACATGATATGGTAAACATGGTACAATATATTATACGATACTCTGCAGGTCATATATCATATATATGGGTACCTATAACCATGTGCATGCGCACAATATACCTAATATTATTTGACCGGTGCTTTAACAGGAGTTTCGATAATCGGGGGCGCGGAAAAGCGTCCAATTAAAAAATTTAATAAACCCTGTGACGGACCGCGAGGAGCGAAAGAGACTATTTTTATTATATTTATTTTCTCGTTCCTGCCGTTTCTTTCGTCGAACTTTCCCCGTTCCTCCCTCTCCCAGTGGTCCTCGGCGACGGACGATTCGTTCTTTCGCACTCGCACTGCGCTTCGCCACCGTCTCTCCACCCCTCCCCCACCCCACCAACCAGTGTATATACATGCATATATAGGTGAGCAGTATTGCGCGCCGCAGCAGTGGCGGCGACGGCGGTGGCAGACGATACCTCTGGGATAAGGCACACCCGTAAAAGACAAAATTACACTCTTAATATTTATGACAAGCCGAATCCCTTATCGACCCTAAAAACACACCAACCCTTTCTCTCCGTTTACACTATAAAAACCCGATCGCGACGAGACGCTCGCTATACTGCGGGCGCGGCGACGGTGTGGTTGTAATATACTCGTGTACATATATACGAGGAAAAGCCATAGCGGCCGCTGCCGTCACTGTTTACGACTTCCGATGCCCTAAATAAGCTCTCCGCCACTTTTAAGCTTTTATCTTTGCCGGCGATATTATATATACGTATACATACGCTCTCGAGGTTATTGTAAAAACCGCCGTCGCGACTTGTCCGCACGCCGCCGCTTGTCGAGTATATATATAATATATATATATATACACTGCAGCAGCAGCTCTCGGGAAAACGATGCGCTGCAGCAACAGCAGAAACCCCTTCGGCCCGCCGCCGTCTTGTATATACATAATAAATATATGTAAATATAACGCGCCTATAAAGTGAACTTGCTGCGGCACCGCACAATGTTTTTTTCAACAGCTGTGCTCCTACGCTATATATATATATACAACATTTAGACAGCGGCCGACGATATTTATGTAATTAGATTTGTACCGAAAAATTCGTCCTCCCATTTCGGTCACTCTCTCGTCATTTACGAACTCAAATTCAGATTGACTATATCAAAATATGTTTCTACATGCTGTAGTGTGTATATTATATGATGTCGATAACATCAAATACCTACAGAAGTATATAAGAAAATGAAATAATCGTATCGGAGAGAGAGAGAGAAATAAAACAATTTTTTTATAAAAATATAGCATTCAACTTAATATCATCATATCATATGAGACATGTCGCAGCCTACCTTATTCTAACAAAGTTGCAGACGTTAACTGGTTAGCTAGCGTATACGTCTTCCACATATGACTGGATTTCGTTTATAATATCATATGTCTGTATATTGAAACAATACGACATATTCGATATTTCGGTAATGACATTCTATAATAGAAACAGTGGCAAAATAATTCTTCGTCTGCCGCCATAAAATATGTATATAAAAAGAACTGTTTACAAAAGTCATATAGAGCTATATTATATTTAATGAACAGCGCTTCAAGACAGAGGTCAAAAGACGAGACGGAGTGAATGAGAAAGATGAGAGTGCACGAGAAATTGCAAACATAAAAATAAAAAAACACTATACTATACTAGACGAAGACTTTTTTTAAAAAAAAAGATCACACTATTTACTAAAAACTTAAACGGTTTGTTTAGTAAACATATATTTTTATCAAACAATTTTTATTTGTACATAACATATTATATACATTCGCAATCAGATATCTCATCCGATTAAATTTTCCACTCGTATTTTTACCATCGCTAAATTGAAATAATGTCAAAAAAAAAAATGGCGAACACGACGCAATGTGACAATTTTATATAATAATTTATGTATAATATTAGTATAATTAGCCAAGTTTGCATGTATTTAAATTAGTAAATTTTAAACGGAATATATTGCAATAGACGTGTGATGGGTAGGTATAGTTGACAACTGCAGACAGATAATTTGTTCTAATACACTATACATGTAATGGGCACATTGCACATATTATTATTATTATTATTATTATTATTATACACTACAACGGTTTATATTATTATAATTATAATAGGTACTACGTCTCGGAGTAAGAATTAAACCACAATAATTGCACTCGAAACGCGTTCCGCTAACACTATTACAGTACGACTGTAGTGCACACATATAGCAATAGTATACTATAATATTTAAATGTAATATATTGTATTTGACAAGCGCAATTGCCATCGAATAACCGTATATAATATAGTCCGCTATACTTCCGCTTTCGAGAATTCCGTGTAAGCTCATTATTGCCCTCATACGCAAATCTCCCTACCTACCCAAGTTGGGTTATTGTATGTATAGTTATATACCATGTATATGACGCATGACGTCGGAACTATCAAGTAAAATATATTTACAAATATATTATGTAAACCGCGCAATAATAATATAATATGTGTGCCTCGTTCGTGGTGTAGGCGCACAACACTATGCGTTCAATATTAGAATGATAACGTCAAAAATTTCCAATCATGCGATTGCATAATAAGAACCGTATAACGTGTAACCGTACTCGCCGTTGCGGTGCGATTACAACAGTGATGTAGCAGGTGCAGTCCTGCAGCAGCAGTGCAGGTGGCCTGGAATGCAATAACGGCGGACCTTCAGAATTCTACGACTATTGTATATTATAATGTGTAGAATAATAAAATTATGACTGATAAGTACCTCGATAATAAACTAATAATTGATTTTTACATTATTGAAACATAATCGGCCCGGTGTACACACCATCGCACACACTTCAGGTCAGTCCACTGAAACTGCAGTGTGTGGTGGGTACAGTGCACTGTGGCGGTGGCGGAGGCGGATTATTAAACGGAAAATATTTAAAAAAAATACTAGTTAACCGTAAAGTCTTCGGAACTATAAAATATATTATGTTCACAAATGTATGTCTGCCTCGTCCGTGGCATAGACGTACAACTATAATATATGCCATATGGGTTTAATATATAATGGTAACGTCAACGGTTTTCAATCGCAATGGTCGCCTTAACCGTTCTCGCCGCTGCGGTGCAATTATTGCATTACAGTGCTGCAGCAGGTGCAGTATAGTCACTGGTGCACTGTGAGGTGATATAGCGGACTTTCAGTATTCTACGACTAAGTCATATTATCTATATATTATGTAGTGATGAGATGACTGATAAGTATACACCTAACTAGGTAACAATCAATTTTTACAAATCGACGCGTCATAATATCGGCCCGGTGTGCTGCACATCACCATCGCACGCACACACTTCAAGTCAGCCCATTCAAACTGCAGGGTGTGCGGGTGGAGTGGGTGTATTGTATTACATAATGGTAGGTACCTATACTGCAGTGGCGGCGGGTTAATTAACGAAAAAGATTTAAAAATTCCAGTCGGTACCTATCGCGTATAGGTACTCGTTTAAACTTGCGGTTGGCGTTGCAGCACTCGTAAATCTGTCTTTGAAGACGCGCAAGCGGCGTATACCTATAGGTAGGTACCTACGGCCGTGTAGTTACGAATAAGTGAACCTGCAGGAAAAAAAACGCGAGTAATCTGTTGGAAACGTAACGATACCGGGGCGGAAAAAAAAGCGGATTATTAGAAGCAAAGGGATACATGCGAAATTAACGATGAAAATATAATGAACTTTTATATAAAATCATCGTACCTATATATATAATATGTAGGTATACATCATAACGTTACGCCATCATTTATATGTTGTGTGTAATAGGTATCTATACTTATATACTTCTATACTTATATTGCGACGTGTATATACTGCTCTGAGTATAATAACATGTATATATTTTGAATGGGGATTTTACCCTCGACGACCTCGAAATCGTTAAAAACAAGCTCGTGTGATCCTTAAAACGTTGGGCGCGGGCAGAGACGACGACTGCTGTTAAAACGTATACAATTACACGGCCTTTGAAACGGTTCTTTTTTTCATTTATTTATTATTTATTTATTTTTTTTTTTTGTTAACCTCCGGTCGACGTAAGCGATTGACGACAATTTCCCGTAGCCCGATGAGCACCCGTGCGGTTGAAAGAGACGACCCGGCGATGTACATAATATTATTATTATTATTAAAGACGACCCGCGCACAATATATACCTATATATAATTTATATACATAATAATAATGTGTACACGCCGGCAGATATTGCGAAGTTTTTTTTAAATATTAAGAGTGACCGAAAAGGAGTATGTATCCTACGCGTGCCGTCAAAGGCCGGTCGAGTGGTTTATTATGAAATCCAACGGTTCGGAATTTTCGAGAAAAAAAAGTCTCTTTGAAGCGCGGGTCGAGTGGCTTCGTTTAATTTGTCCTTGTCATCCCTCCCATCACTTTATAATACACACCGTGGCCGCGGTCTTATATATCACAGGGTTAACATATAATATACAATAATAATATATATATATATATACATTTATAGGTAGGTACGTCGTATTTCAAGTAGATATATGTAAATTTAATAAAATATAGGTTACACATACATAATGTGCATATTATTTTTACAAAAATAATATGTAATTAGGTAGCATAATAATAATATGCATTTGAAATTTAAAAAAAAAACTTGTTACAATAAAAATCTCGTGTAAACGATTTTCAAAGATTAATCATCGCTCAATTTCGCTTTTCAAAACTGCAGGTGATGCATATCATGTGTATGAAACAAGACGTTACAAGCGATGTCCACCTCTTTTTTGTCGTGCCGTTTTGACCTGCGCCTCACAATATTGTCGTTTGATAAGTATTAGTGTATTTTTGAATGCCACCTACACATATTTAAAAGGAATTGTTTTCAAATAAATAAATTGGCGCTAAAAAACTTCACCAGGTACGACGATTTCTTCCAAACAAAAATACCATCGATGATGAGAGTATACAGACTATAGCGATGGTAGTTGTAAGGTTAGTGTAAGTTGTAAGCGCTGTAATTCATTGAAGTAAATTGTATTCTTCAAGATCAAAAGCGTACATATAGGATATAGATAGGTACTATAACAATATAAGGAACATAATATTGTGCCTATTTCAACTGCATAACAATCCGACGCAAATACTTAAAAAATAAAAAAACGTCGATTGGCTATCATAATATAAAGTTCGGAATGATATTATTTTCAATAATATAATAATATTATTGATATACGTGTACGATGCAAATTTTATCCTTGACACACGACCGTATACGCGGTCAAAGGATAATAGCGATTACGGTCACACGTTTCAGGGGAAAAAAATACCATACCACTAACGACCGGAAAACCCCCACAACTTTTAGGGGTGGACATTTATTTAATTTCAGTATTTATTTTTTATCCCCTTCTCTTTTTATTTTTTTTGTTGAGAATTGATGTTGTGGTTTTTAACGATCGTCGCACTAAATCTTGTGTATCAAAAAATATCCGCGGACGTTTTTTTCACCCTCACGCCCGAACAAAGATTCACCGATACCGTCGGAATTTAAATAATTAAAAAAACTGGCGTAACCTCAAAAAAAAAAAAATAAACCATTATCTCTTGAACCCTTTTTCGTTTTTTTTTTCGTTTTCAGTACTACAGAGGACCCTTTATCTTACATGTATATATACGCAAATTTAGTTCGCCCCGTTTGATTTATTTTTATCGTCCGACTATCGTTACTTTTTTGCGTTATTTCGTTGTTGTTGTTGTTTTTTATTTTTAGTTTTTGTTACCTTTCTGTTTTTTTTTTAATCCTACATCGACTGCCATTTACTTTTTTTTTTTTGTTATTCCACGTTTTCCATACGCATGCCTTTTTGTGCCCTTTTCCCATTAATTCCTCGATCTTTTTGTGCTAACAAAGAAAGGGTGTGGTGTTAGTGTTCTCAATTATTTTTAATCAGACCCTTTTGTTCGAGCAGCTCATAAATAGTAATGACGAAACGCTACACGATACGCCTACGCGCGGGGGGTGCTAATAATCTTCAGATGGCATAACCGATGGAATATGCCATTTTACCGCTAATATCCAATTTTCTGAGTGTACGTCGCGTATAATATACATTATATAATGTACATATACTTGCCTGCTTAGAATCTCCGGCGGCGAAATATCGCCAAATATTGTTCATCCGTTGCTGCAACTGATGAAGTTGCAGCCGCCAATCGAATAAAACCAAGTTGGGACTTGCGTATATATAGGTGGATGTTCTATTCATGTTTTGTTGTGATTATACCATGATACTAAGGCCTTAGTGTCATCGGTGCCGTCGCGAATTTCCGGTTTATTTTGTTATTACTATTATATATAGGTGAACATATTTTTTTAATTATACGAATTAAGTTTTTCCGAGTACCTACCTCGGACGATGGTCCGCAGGTAGATATCTCCATGTTTTTTTTTTCCTAAGAAATATTTTAACTGGAAATAATAGGTGAAACTTGATAATTAAAACAGAATGTGCAAGTTTTAAATTATTTTAATAATGAAAGTTGAAAAGAAAATGTTTGCTTTATAAAACGTACACTATATAGGAATTCCACGAAAAAATAAATAAATCTACCGGATGATATAACTTTGTTTACATTTATTATAATTTATATGGAGAGATAGTGATGTTTGACTAATTAAAAGTTAAAGATGACTTCATTAGACAACGCATTTTTTTCCTTATTCTTTTGAAATGTTGTATAATAAAATGTTTTGTCCACGTATTGAAATGTTCCAATTCAACGAAATACAACGATTGAATAAAACCACCATAGGTATCATCGTAATATTATTATACCTTCGACTAATTAGTGAAATCGAACTTGGGCGCGAGTCTAAAAAAGTTTTGTCAACAATTTTTTATTCAATGTCGCCGACCTGACTGCAGTATAATTATACTATTATACTGACATCATATACTCGCGTATTTAACATTTTGAACTCATTCCACTCTGTAATGACTTTTAATAACATAATATTTCGCATTGCGAACTTAAATAAATAAAAAAGGAAAATATTTTTATATTATTTCTCTATATATAATATATATATATACGCCACAATATGATTATCGTATAAGCGTAGCTAAATGTGACATAACATAAATAGAATGTATAATATAAAATATGTATATATATATATATATATATATATTTTTTTTTTTTTTTTTGGTTACATTTGCAGTCGATATGTTTTCCAGTGTACAATATATTATACGTTTGGAAAATATTTTCTCATAAAAACGAGCTTCTCGGAATATCTTTAAATAACACGTATACGCGAATAACGCGCAGTGCTTTTTTGTAACGCGAATATCAAATAATTCCGCTGCTGTTATATATTATGTAGGTGTGAGGTGTAGATCATTTTACCGTGCCATTATATATTCCGCGAAATAACATATATTACCCATAACTTTATATTGTATATTGTTTATCATTGTCGCTTTGGAACATAAACGGACGATGGGCTTTATCAGAATATTGTATACATTTTATTATATTATAATATAGTATGTATATCGTACCTATATAATGGAGTATGAACATCATGAACCTGCAGTTGCGCCTTTAACCAAAAATATTTTATGATTTGTATTTAAAGGTCAATGCACCAATATACATTATGCTAAATACTAACTAATCGACACGATTGAAAATCATATGACCTTTCGAACAATATGCGTACAGGTAGCCATTTAATATCATTACAATTTTATAAAATTATTATATCGATTGTATTAAATTAAATATTTTTTTTTGTTTATTCATTTGTGTACACTACAATAACTGTACTTATCGTGGATTGAATATACAACTACAATTGGACAGCTAGTGTTTATATATATTATAGTGTCCGTTCGACTTACTTGGAACCACGGCTTTACATCTAAAGTCGTGCTTGGAACCAATCATTTTCGCTATTCTGCGATGAGAGTCTCCACTGATTGTACTGAACATACATAGTAACTATGATTCTTATACACATTATTTTAAAATTAAAACCACCAACAGATATTATTATTAAGAGCACAATATGGTCTATAATAAACCCAGGAAATGACGGTGCGCCACTATATGGTCAATCGACCGTATAGAAATGTAGGTATATTGAGCGCGATTTACTGGTATCTGTGAAGGTCATTTTCACCACAATATTGGAAAGCTCCTTATTATTTGATAATATTTCATAAACGTCGTACCTATAGATACGCGATAATTTGCCTGCATGGTGACAGGGTGAAGGATATATTTTATAAAAGTCGTTTCTGCAGTGAAACAATCATCATATTACATGTTTAATAGGTAGGTATATGTGTACATATATTATTATATTATATGTATAGTGTCGTACACAACTCGCATATCATATTATTATGTAAAAACACTGTTCGACCGTATACACATCACACACACGGATGGCGATGATATATTATGCTTAATTACTGTCGAAAAAATTGTTGTCCGTGGGATTATCAGGGTTATTAAAACGTTAATTAATCCGCAGCTCGGAGCTAATTGTTCTGGGATCGGTGGTGATGGGCAAATAATGTAAATTTTTTTTTTGGTAACGAGTGCACAACGTGACATCAATATGTATTATACTCAAATGCGTAATAGGTACAAAAATTAATATACATGCATGATGTGCAAGTTTAATGTTCGTGTAGGTATTATAATTTATAATATCATACTATGCGCATTTACATATTGTGATTTTTTTTTTCAAGTGCATTTTCTGTTGTCTATAATGAATGGTAATAATAAGAATAATATGATAGATAGAGGTATCTCTGGTACACTCAATCCGATTCCAATTTGTGTCGATGAGAATTTTAGTAATATTATATAGTATATACATATAGGTATATCATCTAACGCAGGGATTCCCAACCGCCGTGCCGCGGCGCATAAGTGTGCTGCGGAATTATTCAGGTGTGCCGTATAATTTGTGTTCTTACATTGTAATTGTTTAATAGAAATCTCCTAAAAATAATAATTGATAAAATATCCACATGGACGTACAATATACACACAGCTATTATTACCATTTTCCACATCATGCCTTTGTGAATAGGCATTTTCTGCTCTGAACAATATAAAAACAAGTTGTAGAAATCGTTTGAAAAATGATGTTGAACCTGATATTTATGTCTTGCTGTTTCAACTGTTTCACTCCGAATAGAGGATTTATGTAAAAAATACCAGTCTCAAATACCTATCACATTAAATTTGCATCATTAAAATAATAAATAAAAACAATGTAATATATATATATCAATATTATGACATTATGTATACCATTATTATTTATTTGTGTGCCGTGAAAATTTTTAATATGATCAAGTGTGCCGTTGGGAAAAAGGTTGGGAATGCCTTAGATTCTAACGCAACAGATGGTATTCGATTTAAATTATATCAAATATAATGTTAGGTGCTCAAATCTATGTAGTTATATGTATAATAACCTTATCATACTATGGGAACTTAATTGTTAAGAAGTAATGATACAAATTGCATGTGTGCCTTAATGTCATATTTAACTTTATAAAACGCATATATTTACTTGCAAGTCACAATATAATATCATACATTTTGAAAGATTTTCCATCGATAGTCCGTCCTATTACTTCGAAATTCTTGTCTTTAATACGAAACACGAGTATATTTTGAACATGCGTCATTTTCGAAATAGTTCTTATCGCTTACCGTTTAATATTATTATTATTGTGTCGTTTATACGTTCACGGTCGAACTTACTTCAACTGACATCGAATTCGCTGCATATTATATTTTAAATTATCATAATAAAAACGTATACTATAATAATATACCGTCACAATCAATCGTATTCATCGAAAAACGCAACAGTAATATATTATTATATAGCTAAACTTATGCATTTGTGTGTCGTTCGTATAGGTAGTGAAGAGAATATTGCTGCAGACGTCGGTTATTGCTCTTCGGTTTTCGACAAATAATAAATTATTTCCTCTTGATATCGGAATGTTCCTTGTTTTCGCAACACTATAATATAATATCCACGCGTATATATAAATAGATATATGCATTATTTTAAAACGGTACAAATAATAACAGGTATACTCGGTATATATGGCTCAAGTACAACAAATAAATTTATAAACAAAATTTAAATAATAAAAAAAAAAAAACATTACATATTTATGCTATTTAAACATACGTACACTGTGTTTGTAGTAATATATATTAAATTACAGAAAAACAAACATCATATACTTTGTCGTATTTATATAGTTATATATTATATTATACGCATACCTATGTAGCGCGCGCGCGTGTGTTTTATAGTTTAAAAAAAGATTTTCGAAAACGATTTCGAAACCACTGGGCATTATTTCTTGGTATTTTTACTGGAAAGAAAAACAAAAAATAAAAATCATGATGGGCGAGTACGCCTGAATTATTGATGCCATCGGACGGCGGAAGAAGAAAATGTTTGCGAACTGTTCTATTATTATTATTATATGTACAGGCACGCCGTGGTGTAACTCAAAATGAATAACGAGCCAATTTTTCAAATTTAGTGTACAATAAGAATCGTATATATGCGATAAACAGAATATTGAAAGAAAAAAAAAGATAAATAATAATAATTAAACTAATTATTGTTAATCACGTAAGGTACACACGTCTACATATAAAATATTATGTTTATGTATATAAGAATAAAGTATAATATATACCTAATATTATATAGAATGATATTCACTTGACCGTATTACCTATTCTTTTATGCTGCGAACAAAAAAAAAGAAAAGATTTTACGCGTCTTAAGTGGCTCGGTAAATATGTTATGTAGGTGCATATAAATTCCGACTTTTCGCTGTGTCGATTTTAAATATGTGTAGTAATATAATATATTATGTACATATATATTATGCATAACTAAAGAACGCTCATATAGGTACTTACCTATTTATGATATTATAATATGCGTACGCTAAAGAGCGCTAAGAACGAATTATCATTTAAAGATTGTGTGTGTCGTGTGTGATGTATACATAATATATAATACTTATAATATATATATATATAGGTACATTATTGCCGGTTTCTCTTTATAAACCGTCTCTGATTCATTGTTTTTCATGACACGAAACATATTATGTTATCCGCGAACAGAATTTACGGTTAATGATAGCTGGTACCCATATACATATATGTATAAACATCACAATATTATATATGTAGGTACCTACATCTATGTATATAATATCTTCGTTTTATATTATATACCATGTACCTACCTACTATGAGCACCGAGCCAAAATCTATAGGAGACGTAAAGGTGTTAATGGCGTAAATTAAAATATATTACCATTATTGTACCTATACAGTAAATTATTGAAATATATTTTTGAACAAAAAGCGAGTTTCGTAGCGTATCGTTGTCTTATATAACGCGATGCACATAATATATTATAACAACAGCGGTATTGCGCTTCAATAAATCACGAGAAAATAATTTATAATATGATGCTCAATCGCGCTAGAGAACGAAATCTGTGCATTTATAGGAACTGCAACAATTTAGCTCTGTAGCACTTGCTGCGGCGTATGTATACATTATAGCAGACCGATATTATTACAATAAATTTAACCGATTCGAAACGAAATAACAGGTAGGGATATAGAGTGTTCTGCTGTTGTACGCCGCCGTCTCCGTCGTCGAGGATGAAAAGTTTACGAAATCGAATGGTTATAGAAGTTGATATAATATATAACATATATATATATATATGACATATCAATGTAAAATACATTATAGGTAAGTATGCATAAAATATTGTGTATTATTAATTTAATTGCACATTCCATGATATGTGTTCGAGAAAAGCAAAGGAATTCATCAAGATTGTACAGCGATTTATATTAGCCCCTGTATATTGACTGTTCTTTTTGTATGTAAATTTTATTTTAACAGTTATAATTAAAATGAAAAAAAAACAAAGATAAATAAATACAATCCTAAAATAATACATTTAATTCACTTGAAACCGTTGTTGAAACGTTTTAATCGTAAAAACGCACAATATATATAATATATATACATATTATTTAGAACGAACTCCCTAGCTGATTTATGTACAAAATATAATTATAAGTGTGTCGACTCTAGATTAATTAGCTTATTTATTTTGGTACATCGTAGTTTTGTATATACGCTACTTATAACTATTGCACACATCGTGTGAAAATTGCAGTTCTAGAGAAAACTGTTTCCAAAAAATAGCGTACAATTAATATATAATATATGTTGTAAATTTTCGAATTTATACAATGCCAACTATAACTGTTTTACGAGTATGTCGTAGATATAGGTATACGTATAAAATAAAAATGATTCATTTAAAAAACATTTTACCACGTATTACGGTGTATATGTGTGCCATATATATATATATATATAAAGTACAAACAATTGTTTTACTTTTACCTAGCAAATTACAATCGCACGGATTACATTAAAAATGTATGCTATATTATATATGTGTTTGTATGTACAACTTAAATGTATTTCATTTGAATCATCATATTATATACGTTTTGAAAACTTATTTTTTTTTTAATGTTTGCTTTTACAAAATACTTGGAAACTTATTCAAATACACATTGGTTCTAACGAATTTAATTACAAACACAATTATATGATTTAATTAATTTTATTCGTAAACAACTTAAGAACAATGTCTTCAAAAATATCGTATTGTTTTCGGACTTTTATTTATCACTTTTAAATTAACAATTTTTCTTAGGTCAATTCCTCCTGCAGTTTATTCATAATTTAATTGAAAATCTTGAGCTAATTCACTTTCGCGATTTTTCGAGTAAACGCTGAGAGAAAAATGCGGCAAGAAACTTTGTGTAGCTGAATAAAACGAATCTCTCCGAGATGGGACTTACGGTGCACAGGTCCCGTTGAAAATTTATAAATATTATGTTTTCCTTTGTGACCTCAATCGGGAGGTTTTTTATTTTTATTATTCGGGTCCAAAGGGATTTTCAGAGATCGCGAGTACCATAATATATACAGTCGAAGAAATCCAAAAGGGATAAAAGATAAAGTTTTTCTGTCCAATTGTAAATCATACAGTCAAACGTGCGTCGTATTTTAGCGGCATGCACCGACGAATGATACGATATAATATGACTCTCCTCTAAATAATATAAACATTTGATCCTCTAAAATAAAAATAAATCGTTTTTTTAAGTTTTCGACGTCCGAGGCTTTATTGCGATGATTTCGGACTTAAAACTCGTATGTATATATATATATATATATATTTTGCGTACCTACCTATATACAAACCACGTGAATCCCGCCGACACGTTTTGCATTTGATTTTCTATAGTATTATACTTGTTCAACTCTGTCGTATTTGATCGTATATTCGCATATATGCATAATATTTTAACGTTTCGAACAAATCCGAATGATGCTATTTACATCGCGTACATAATATATTTACATGTTTGATGTTATATAGGTAATATTAGTCGTATTTATATATATTTTAATTGGTTATACCTAAATGTATAATTTATTATACCTGTTCGTTGTACAATTGTTAAGATTTCGAAAAGTAACTGAAAAATATTATTATACTGTAGTTCATAATATAAGGCTATCTTTAAAAAAAAAAAAAAATATGAATAAATCTTTTTTGTTTACCTACCTTATGAGTAATAACAAGAAATAAAAAGACCACGGCAATTATAAATGTATTTGTATTTTCTATAAAAGTTATTTTATAATGAAAATAAATGAAGCAATTTAAAGCTACACAAACGATAACAAACAAACGATAACATAGAGAAATTAATAGTATAATGCGATAACCTATAAAGAGAGAGAATAGTTGTTAATATTGTATCGTTGTTGTTATTATTTTTAACTGTTTAGTTATAAGGTATATTTTAAATTTTTTAGCCGATTAGTGAATCACACGTTTTCCCCGATTAAACGTTTGACGCTACCTGAGTACCTAAATCCATTGATTTTTTTTTTTTTATCAAAATCACAAAAATTACGAAAAAAAAAATTAGTTAAATGGATTACACTTGCAGAGTAATCTACATTAAAGTCTATGAAAAATTATTTCTATTATACTTTTACAAGAGGATAATTTTACTTAATTTCGCTTAAATATGACATGTATTACTGGAATATTGTGCTGATTCGACGATCATATTTTGAACGTATTATTTTGCGCAGTATATAGGTAAGAAAATTACACTTGTGCAACACGTCTTGTTCAACGTTCTAATTGAACGCCCGCGATTTATAACACTGAAATGTTTAGGTATAATTGTGCATAATTATACACATATTATTATTATCATTGTAGGTACAATGATATTGTGTGCCCTCAACTGCTGAATACGTCGAACAAACGACACGAAAATCTGTCGTCATTAAAATATTATATGAATAATCGTACGCACATTATTTTGCTTTTTATATTGTAATATTATTATTATTATTATTAGAATATTAAAACAAACCTTACGGGACAAGAGACGATTTGCATCTATTCTTTTCCGGGACACGAAATTATACCGTTTGACGTAGTCGTGTCCATAATTGATCTTCGCGTGTTTTAATACGGTCCGTTTACAGGCTGCTGGTCTTGAGAGTTCCGATTAGCATCGCACACGACACACACACTCTCATCGTCTCTCATGTATAAAATATTTAATACGTATACCAATTATTATTATTATTTTCGAAATATAAACGCGTATATATAGGTGTGTGAATGATAGCTATCATGGTGATAAGGTGAGAAGCGGTTTGAGGGACGTGCGTGGGGTGGAGGGCAGAAGGAAAAAAATAATTATATCGCGTCGTGATAATAATAATATTATTATAATATAATATTATTGCTTATTATTTAGGCACCGAACACAATCGTATCATGATTGTCAGTATTATACACCACATGTATATATATATAATGATAATATATAATTTACAAAAATGTCCAATTTTCCCCCGAGTTTTTCCGAGTGAAACGAAACGAAAACTAGTCCTCTTACAAGGACAATTATTTAGATTAATATCTCGGCGAGTGTGTGCGTGGCGTGTGTGCGCGGCGGCGTATAACAATGACAACGACGACGACGACAATAATAATAATAATATTGTGATCCTTCGTCGTTGTCGCAGTCGTCGTCATCATTTTCTTGACATTTTTATTCGAAATTAAAATAATTGCCAGTGTATACGACTTCATCCGTAAAATATTTAGTTGCAGCGTTTTTATTTCACCTGGTTAACAGCTCCTTCTGCAGCACTCCGAGTGTCTTCTGCCGCAGTTTTCGCGTGTATAATATTTCATTTAGAATTTTTTTAATTATCGCGATTCGTTAATTCGTTAAACTCATTTCACGCGGTTAACAAACCATTATGTTCAACAGTCGACCATGTCAGCTATTTGTACGTCATACAGGATAATTCATCGACCATCATGATGCTAAACTCCGCCATTGTTTTTTTTTTCAATTAGACTACTTTATTAAAATTTGATTTTTGACATTTTCTTATAACCATAATATTAAGACCACGTTTTATTTCGCTTCCACTACATATAGATACGTAAATAATGTAAGACCACTATCCTTAATATGTATCCATCGTGTACCTATATATACAGTGTAGGTCACCGCATCTCAACAAACATAACTATTGGCTATACAGACATTATATAAAATAAATTTCTCGAAACAGCTCTACAAAAGCCCTCTGGTTTATGCGTATATATAATTAAAAAAACTTTCCAAAGTCACGAATACACCGAAGAATATCGTTGTTAGACATTTGGATCAAAGACCAATTCAAAAAATATCACTCAAAACTCAACTCATCTGAAGGAGCTCTCCTCTCTTGAATTGGGGAAGATATTTTAAAAAAAAAGCTAATTGAAATCTCGGCTCTCTCAAAATATCACGTTGGATCTTTCATCATCAATCAACATAAACTTAAAATCTAACAATTTTAGTACTTTACACGTTTAATTTTTATCATATTTAATAATATTTTAATATTTTAATATGATTGTAATATGTTTACTATAGATTGTTAAACTGATAATTTTGGGGCTAGGTAAATTGAGTCCGAGATAAGTTTGGTACATTTTGAAAGCGGTTAATTGAGTCGTGGGGAAAAATAGGTAGTAGGTAAGTTGAGTCCCGGAAAAAATAAGGCAGTAGGTAATTTGAGTCCCAGGGAAAAACGATTTATATGCATTTAAAATTTAAAAATGTGCACTATAAAATTTTTATTTGTGATTTGTGGACATTCATTGACTGCATCTATATGATTTTGAATATAGCAACATGCATTTCAATTGCATTTTTATTAATTATACAATTATTTTTTATGCAATAAAAATGCATGTTGCTATTTTCAAAGTCATATACATGCAGCCAATAAATAATGCCCACAAATCACAAATAAAAATTTTATAGTGCACATTTTTAAATTTTAAATGCATATAAATCGTTTTTCCCTGGGACTCAAATTACCTACTGCCTTATTTTTCCCCGGGACTCAATTTACCGAGTTAGGTTCATTTGGGACTCAATTTACCAACCCCGATAATTTTATCATATTTTTGAAAATGTTATTGTATCTAAATTAAAACTGAAATGAGTTAGTTTCGTTTTATTAAACTTTGGTGTTTAAAAACAATGCCATGATAATAAAACTTATACAGTTATATGATATTTTATGGGCTTCAACGATAAATTAAAAATTCTAATGATGAATATTAATATTAATTATTAATCAATTATAAAATGTTATCTTTTTAAAACATTGTTTGAGTAGGTATAACCATATTATATTAATTTAGTGAATGAAGTATCAAAACATTATTATGAAGTATAATATTATCCTTATAGGTAGGTCGTATTGACATCCGTTATTTGGATATAAATAACTATATTCAACGTTTAATAATTGAAAACCATTCATTCAAATGTCAATTTAGATGCTCAATATTTTCAAAAAGTAAAAAAAATCACTTGAAAATGTACAACAAAATAGTGCAGTACTCACTATTGTCGGAAAAAGAAAGTTTATATAGTTTATACAGCAAAAAGACACACACAGAATTATGCGATAATAATAGCCACTCAACCTATTACGTTTAACTATAATCCAGCCATGGAGATTCGGACAGATTTTTAGAAAACCGACAATTGGATTTGTTGATGGCTTATGTAACATATAATATATAAATATAATATAATGACTCAAATTTCTTCTAAAATAAGACATACATGGCGTAAACTGCAATCCGTTAATATTATACACTTAGTTATTTTTATTTTTTAATTTACCTAAAGGTAACATGTTGCAGTCAAATTCCATACTGTCACACAGCCACACAGTATAAGTGACTGCAAGACCGCCGTTAAAAATTTATTACTATAGTGATGTATCACTTCTCCGGTGAATATGATGCTGCAGCCACGTGTATTATTCGTAGTAACCTAAAGTGACAAAAGACGTTATAGGCACCATAATATCGACACACGTATTTAACATTTTAAATTATTGAATGTTATCTTATACTGGCGTGTCACTTCGGAAATGAAATGTTATTGTCATAATAAATTGACCTCTAAATCATTGATTCGTTAAGGTATGCTTTTGGCTCACACGCGGAATTCGGTTTTACTGAAACGTGCAAAATAAAATATATAGTCAATACAGAGATAAATAAAAACTAATAACTCTAATTATTCAGATAGGTATAGTGCGTATTATTTTAACGATGTAATTTTATAATATTATCGAACAATAGAAAAACAGATGTTTGAGAAATATTCGTCTTATCTCAAAATTCTGTATAACTTAATTTAATACGTCAAGGACCCAATTGTTATAAATTGTAATACTATATTATTGCTGTTTTGTTGTAGGTATAGTCCTTGATTCGTGCTGCAGTTGCATAACCTAAAATATAAAATTATCTACTTACATATCAAGGGATATAAATATGATGCTGACAAAAGATATACTATTATGAGAAATAAGTACCTATAGTCTATACCCATTTAATTAAAATTAAAATTTAACGATTTTGAGGCTTATGTGTAAGAAAAAAATTAACTGTATAAATAATTTAGGTATACCTGCAATCAATATGCTTTGTATTTAAAATATTCTAGCTGAATAACCTGGCTTCACCCGTGTACAGTTTTTTTGTGTTACCTACTATTACTTTTATTTTATCAGTTATTATATTTATTACAGGCTGCTTTTAGGTACGTTGATCCTAGGTTGCCCATGTATTGTATAGAAGTTTCTGTAAACTCTTTCAAAACTAATTAAGTTTTACAACGTCGTCGTAACATTATTATACACATTATGGTGTTATATAAACCGAAAAAATAATATTTATATTGACATATTTTATTCATCTCAATACCTCTTTATAAACAGTATTTTTGGTACTGCCTTTTGGGGCTAAAATAACCAAACTACTGGCAGAGCTAACTCTAGAACATGCGACATAGAACTGTCCATGTGAAAAACATTCTTCTCTCAAGTCAATTCCTGCCATACTCAATGATTGTCCTTGAGACTTATTAATAGTCATAGTAAAACAAACTTTGAGTGGAAATTGTATTCTTTTAAACTCAAAAGGATAATCAGTTGGAATCAACTTTACTCTCGGGATTAAAACGTATATCTCCTCTTGCACACCCAGTGATAACGATAGCTTCTATTGCATTTTTGTGCGGAGCTTTAACTTGCAATCTAGTCCCATTACACAATTTAGGTGGGTATTTCTTAGTAACATTATAGGTGCTCCAATTTTAAGGATAAGTTTATGTGATGAGAGACCAGAAGGATTCAGAGTATTAAAAAATTCTAAAGGGTAATGGACAGAATCATTCGAATGGATCACTTAATCAAAAGATTTATATTCAACAGCTTTTTCATTAAATGCTTTTATTAGAATTTCATTGATTTCGGCTGCCTTATCGTTCTTTGGAGTTAAGATGGCTCGCTCGCACGACCATTCGATGGGTTTCATCTTCATATTTATTATATCTGGGTAAATTCTGGAAATTAGTTCTGATAAAGAGCTAACAACTGTACTCAAATTTGAGCGAATAGTGATCTCACCTTAGTGAGATATAGTGTGGGGCATAATTTTGCCATTTATGTTCAATAATTCAACAACAATATTAATTTTTTTTTTACTAATTTGTAAGAACGTAAATTTAAAAATATAATTATAGCTATGTATTACCTATATATTGGTGCTTATATGGTACGACGTCCCATTATTGGCTTCAAAAGTTCATCGAAATTAATTTTAATTTTTAAATGTTTTTCTATTTACCTATTAAATACTGTATAACGTTATAGGTTGCATCGCTTAAAATATTTTCAGTCTCCTTTCATACGTATAATATTATTTAAACTATTAAACACATATTATGATAATAATATGGAATGCGACTGAATTTTGTGTTAGTGCCTATAACCATTTTATCGTTTAAAACATTATATGTATATAAATACGTATTATAGGTGTATTTATTAATTGTATTACCTAAGATCTAAAAATAAAACACACAATATGTGGCAGACAAACTAGAATTCCTTGTGCGCGAAACTCTACGAAAAAATATGATGTTTTCATATGGCCACATCCCACATAACTTCCTAGAAAGCTCAAAGTTATCCTAACTAGACTACGAATCGGGCACATACAAATCATTCATAGTCATCTAATGAGTAAAAATGATCCAATTAAACACACAATGACCGAATGTCGAACATATTACGAACCAAAAATCTTCCAGAACACTTGTGAGAATCACTCGCCCACAGCGCATCCTCACTCGCAGTCACCTTCGATTTCATTTCAAGGTCAGAACTTCAAAACAAAATATAAAACTTTAGAAATATAATATACACTAATTCGTAGTCTTAATACATAAATAAGTAATCGATATAAACAATAATCCTTGTATCTCAATGATCTAAAGTCAATTCGGGTACATCTTGTTAATGAAAAACATACACACACACACACACACACACAGATTACCATAATATAAACCATTGCTTCTGATCATATTATTATTATAAGACATAAACTCACTTCACTAAAATCGAACATAGTCTGCACATTATGGGTATAACTAAAATATTAGATAATTGTCTAAACTCTATGTAGACAGCGCCTCGATATTATAATATATATTGTTATTTTTATCTGCTTCGCAGTGTACGCATATCGTAATCACGCTTTGTTGATCCAAAACAGTAGGCAGACCTCGTCTAGGTCAGTCATATTACCTACCTACATGATATTATACATATTATATGCGTATTGTACCTGTATACCTATCAGTGGATAAGTATATTAGCATATATTATATTATATTACGCGATGATTTCGACTTGATGTGAACCGTAAGTAGGAGAACTGCTGCAGTGTCTGTGTAGGTGTGGGTGATGGGTGTGCGTGATCGCTGTGTTTGACCAACGTCGTGTTCTTACCAATTATTATTAAACCTCGATGAAAATATGATATTAAAAATCCAATTACTAATTGCTCGCGTTCAGAGTATTTATATGAAATCGTGTATACCAAAAGTAAATCCATAATGATATGTAGATTATACGCGATTACAGAATAATATAGTATAATATTATGTTCTATTCTCTATGTACCTACATAATCATTATCTCCTTGATAATAAAAATAACTAATTGATACGCGCCTCCAATCTTCATACGATCTAGCAACCATTTTGGTTTCACGGTGAGTGATTTTTCTTGGTACTCACTGATGCACTGCCTACATGTGCACATCACAGTAGTTGTATAATATAGCTAATGCGAGAAAATCATAATCTTAATTCGAAATTGATTAAATCGTTTCAACACATACGTTGGAAATTATATGCGATATAATCGCAAAAAAAATTAAAAATAATAATTGTAAGAAACCGAACGAACGTATCGTGGTATAATATACAGTTATGTACACTTGGCATTTAAAACACCTACTGATAATAATAATAATAATAATCGGAACGGTCATAAAAATAATAATATTATACTGGCAGTATGTATTTTAAAGCACAAGAGTTATAATGTTATTATTATTATCATCAACGTTGTTGCCCTTCTATATTACATTATTATTTTCATACACTGTATTTTTAGTATGAAATCATCATAAAACAAAACGTGTGCGCGTGAATCGTGTGTTAAAAATATATTATAAAACGTTCGCACGCAATACATATAATAGTTGTGGTCTTAACCGAAACCGAATAACCTTTAAAAACACTGCCACAGAATATGATGTGTTGCGACATCTCGAAACGATACTACACACACACACACACACAAACGTATTATAATATTATTAGATGTATATATATTGGACTGTCCGCGGCGGGCGAGCAATTAAAATCCTAAGTGTATTGGACGTCTCGCGCGCTACTTAAAGCTAATATTTTGGGAGCAGCACACACAAACTAACTTTTTTTTCTTATTTTTTATTTTATTTTATGGACAAAAGCTAATAATACATTTGAATTATTGCTCTTCTAGAATTTATTCGCATTCGGTCGTGTTTGTTGCATAGTAGTAGCGCTGTGTGTAAATGCTCGCAAACGTATATATATATTACAGAAACCTCTGGCAGAATGGACGGTGGAGGGAGGAGGGGCGTACATGATAATTGATATGACAAAACAATATTATTGAAAACTTAATTACAACGCGTGTTGCAGCGACGCGACGGATAAACGAACCGAGATGAAAAACAAAACTATTTTTACATTTTTAAAATAATTTTTTAACGCATATCCGATTATCACTGCCATCCAACCCCACCCCCCTCCATGGACGGGCATCGAAGATCATCGTGTTCGGATTATAATAATTATTGTAGACCAGAAGACGCGCACGATACAATATTTTAATGGTAAACACCGTTTGTACTGAACACCGTGTGCTGTTGCATGTGTGATTATTCATATACTCGTATGAGCGTTCAGAGTTCGTTTGGAGACGCGTTTAAGTAATATTACATCACAATATTATTATTAGTTGGAAAATGTGACGATGAGTGTAATATCATATTATCACACTTTTCGTACTCGTATATGTATAATAACATCTTGTACGAGCTTACGCGATGTTTTGTAGCTCATAAGTCGACGGTGACGACGAGGGGCTTCATGTGATTTAGCTGTTGATATAATGACGCGTACGATTTCAAGTGATGTGCTGTACAGTAGGGGACTATATTATTATTATATTATATTTTATGCGCTTATGATATTACTATATTATAGCAGCTAACTACATCAGCCTGCATACCATTATGCCACAGAGCATTAATTCAACGTTAATAATAATTATAATTATCATTACACAGTAAATATTATTACGTACTAGGTACGTGTGTATAGTATTTCTATTTCTTCTTATTCTATTTTATTTTTTTTTTTTTTTTTAATTTATTGCAGACTGTCGCGGTGGTGGTGGTTTACATACATTATTACTGCGACATTATAGAGTGGCACGGGAGATAGATATTTTTATCCCGTCTTTATATGAACACTCGCGGATCGAACACGCAGCGATAGTCCTATACAGATGAGACGACCGACGACGGTCTGCCGAAACCGGAGCACTGTATAGACTGGTCCTGGGCACTCCTGGCGACTAGAGATGAATAGAAGAGAAAAAAAAATTCGACAACCGCCACACAATATAATATCATCATGACGATAGTATAATAATAATAATATAATATACGCTTCGTCGCGTCTATATGCGCAACACTTAAATACGACTGTCGTGTATTATATACCCACACACGGCGCGCTCGAGAGTTTTTGTCTTAGCTGCAGTATTATTATTATTCTTTTTTTTTTTTTACAGAAGTCACATCATAAATATACCTATATGCACATTACAATACTATTATATTGTGTTATACCGCAGCAGCAGACCGAACAGTCGCGGCCTATTCGTCGCCGACGTTACGCGCGTTATACGAGGTATATACACAATAATAATAATATATTAAATCCAACACACACGTGCCTCGTCGCGTTTTAGATCAAAAACATAATACGCTTCGACCGTATGTGAAGTATATACATATATATAATATAATATAAATATACTGCAGCAGATATATACGACCCATTTCCGTTTTTATGGCCACCGAAAACCGCATCGGATCTGCCGAGTCATCATTTACTTCGTTTGTCCGCGGCAATACAGAATAATAATATTAAAATATTATTATGTGTATTGGTACCTCCTGCACTATGTGGTATGATATTATTATATAGGTACACGTGCCGAAGAAAGCCACAAAGGTTCGACACCGTTCGTCTACACGCATGTGCGCTGCTTAAACATATACCGGGTATACACCTGAAATGATTATTGCAGGTGTATACGTACACGCGCCGCGCACCGAACGCGGTTTATTGCCCATAAATCGTCTGCGGAGTTTCCAATTTTCGATGATGGCATAGAACGGTCGCCATATAGCTTTTGTCGCCATATTATATTATGTATATTATACTATGATAGATAGACATAAAACGTACAATATTCTGGTATGTGTGTCTGCGTGAGCGTGTGTGTGTCTGTCTGCAGTCTGTCTGTCTGTCTGTCTGTCGCAGTGATCGGACCCATAAAAATAGCGCGATAATGTGAAACTAGGTAGGCATATACATTATAATATTATGTTTTATGCGCCTGTCTGAGACGAAAACGGACTTTAACAACAGTTTTTCTCGGCGGCACGTGTACGCGCAATAAATCCTCCGGCCAACGGGTTGGTTTTTAAAATACTATTTCATAATACCTTCGTATAATAACAACACGACGTGTTACATTGTATATATAAATACGCGAGAGAGAGAGATAGAGTGAGAGAGAGAGAGAGGAATGAGATGAAGAGAGTGATGCACGCGCTGCAGCACTGGTTGCGCAGAAGTAGCTGTGAGAGTGTGTGTCAGTGTACATATTATACTTGTATATAGGCGCGTTTTATATTTTGTGGAGAATAAATATAAGAAGAAACTACAAATTTTAGCGTTTTTGTTCCAGCGCGCGTGTACGTATATAATAATATTTGTATAAAGTCATAGGTATAATTATGGTAACGCGTGTGAAGGCCGAAAGGGTTGAGGGAAGAAAGCGTGCGTTCGCCCCCCCCCGCACGCAATCACCCCACATAATGATAACAATGAGACACGCTTTTAAAAACGAGTTTTATCGCATAACCGTCTGCTCAACTCGTTTGAATTATTATTTAACTTTGTTTTTTTTTTTTTTTATTTAAATATATATATATCAATTTTTCCCCTTTCAAAGAGGCAAAAGTCGTTATTAAGAACGGGTGTTATTAAGAAGAACTTCTTAGCGGCCGTTTCGGTAAGGGGGATAAATCGTTTCGGGTTTTAATACTATCCATATTTTCAACCCTTTCTACACGGAGTATAAAAAAAACCACACTTTTCCCGTCGCTTTTAGCGCCTCCACAGACGCCTTTCGAAAATATTGGCTTTGCACCCCTCTCCCGCCCTCTTATCAGCCGTTCTCCGCCACCGCCACCGCCGCCAAGTGTGCTGCGTAGGAGTGGGTGTGGGCGGAGAGAGTGCCGAAAGAGTGTTCGAGCACCACCGCTTCCAGATGGTTTTATTTTCATAAATTATCGGTTTACTCTGTACAAATTTAATTAATGCGCTTAAAAACGGCTTCGGGAAATTCCGAAACTGTTTTAAGGAGTCTACTCTTCCCCTTTCGGGATAATTTTCGATTTCTGTGTAAAGCCACCGTCGCCGCCACACTGCGCGACGTCGTCCCTCGCTCCCACGCCATCTTAAAGCGAAACCCAATGATAATAATTATGCAAACAAACGCAGTTAGAATATCATCGTGCACGGGTGGGTTATTTGCCTCTATAAAGTTAACAAATTGTTTGCTCTTACACTCTGCATTTATCGTGTTTCCGTGAAAAATTAACCGATCGAAAAATCGCAACAAGTTACCCATTGTATACGTATAATATATAACGTTGTGTATTTTTATTTTTTATAGTTTTCTATCGAGCAAATTATCGCTTCGAGATACACAATAGTTTCTCGTCGAATCATATTATAACATGTTTATATATATTCCAACGGTATACAACACTATACAGCAGTAATATAAATAATACGCATTTATGGTATAAACTATAATGATGGTATGTAAATAAAAATATATTCTTGTATAATTGAATAGCATAAGCATATATAGATGGGTACACAGCAGTCGGTTATTATTTATCATTGTTTAATGGTTTATACGTTGGTTTTTTTTATTTTTTTTTATCATATTTATTTAATTTGTACAATCTGTAAGAAAAATAATTACAAAAAGTACAACGGAGTGATACATAATAGGTTATGGTTGGCTTGATTGAAGAAGCTGTTCAATATAGCACTTAATGGCAGGATAGTAGTGCAGGTTAGTAGACTATAGTCAACTAGTCGACTATAGTAGGTCACGATACCAGACGTGCTTTAAACGTTTATACGTTCGTTAAATTAATATAAAATAGGTATAGGCCGACTACTAGGACTTGAATCGCTCGTTTCGACTTGAATGATTTCTAGGAAGAATTAGATAGTATAGATGATGAAAATATATTATATTATATAAGTGTGTAAAAAAATTTTTTTTTTACATTTTATAATCATGCACTTTGGAAAAATAATCTTAACCTCGATGTCAATAGTATGTTTTGGTTAGTTCTGCGTCCCATCGAAAATCCAGGAAATCCAGTTACCCCACTCGCCCTGTAATACTTACGCGACCACCGTCTGCCCTTCACGTCAAGCCTATTATTACAAACGTGACCGAATGTGTGCCCCATCCCTTCCATGCATATATCGATCCTATAACCTAACCTCCCCTCGATCATCTATGTCACCAATGACCCTCTCTATACTTACCCAATCCAACCTACGATTCGAGCTATGTTTTTAAGTAAATGCCCTGCCCTGCCCTCCCATTCATGTCTGTCACTTACGCGCCCGGCGGCCTTACCCCCCTACCATCAATACCTACCACAAACACACCTGGCCCCTTCTCATCCATCATATACATAATACAACTCAAGTTCACATATCTGTTTACAAACATACATGTATATAACTATATTGATCTGATCGATTATTTCAATATCATTCAATTTTTTTTCATAAATATTCACCAATGTTTTATCGAACATTCATCAACTTATCAATCTATCAATTACATAGTATACATTATATCTCAAACTCAATTCTAATCCAATATGGAATTTATACTCCAAACTTCTATATATTATGTATATGGTTTCATTTTACGTATTGTAATATATGACACTCGAGACGAAATTGGCAAACTTATAAGTAAAATATTAGAGGCAATAATTAAAAGTTTTACGTGCATCATATATGACACACAATATATAGGCGCAGACAGTCATCTTGTTAATAATGAACTCTAGCTGTTATAACTTTTCTTATTTATTAACTGTATTAGGATTTAATATTATTAATATATAAATATCACTGCTCTGCATTTATGATTTCACTCTTCCATGAATATCACTATATATATATACATATAATTTAACTAACTTATTCGTTTGCAATATAATATTATATATTATTATGTCACATGCGGTGTACGGAGTATAAATTAATTTTACAAAGCATACAAAATAAAAATTGAAAAAAATTACAAGGTATTAATAACAAAGCTCGAAACGATATCTTTTTGTAACAATTTAACGCATAACACGCATTCATTGAAAAACAATCATAGATATTTATTATATTTACACATAACAATAATATATACCTATTTAAACAGTATACTATATACAAGTGCAACAAATAGCGAAATCTATTATTATAGAATCGTTTACTTTTTCATGATATATATGAAAACATAATGCAGCTATTTATTATGATAAAACTTTACGAATACAAAATATTACCTATACAACTTTGTAAGTATAATAATATATTTCTATTACCTACTAGCTCTAAAAAATAACGCAACAATCGAAACAATAAATTTAACTACAGAACAAATTTCTGTACACCTAAACGTCAATAATACACAATATGGCTAAATGATTATTTATTATTATAGTAATATCATATTTTAGAGTTATGTTTGTACAAACTTATGTCGTTAACAAAATTGTATATCTTGTGTACGTATCTTATGTAAGTAGGTATATTATGGCGTTTTATTTATATTATAATATATCCTAAACAATAATAATATTATGTGTTCGTGACTAGTATTTTAAATTCGTAATAAACAATTCATTATTAATGCAAACAATAATTAAAATAAACTACGTAAATTAATTATAATTTATAAGCGCATTTATCTATCTACAGAGTAATAAATAATTTTAAATAACATTTTTGTGGGATGTCGTACGTTAGAAACTTAGAAACATATTATATTATTGTACATTTATAACTGCTGCAAGAACAGAATTTATTTTCCATCGAGAATCTTTGGGCAAATTTGTATTTTATAATAATACAATAATATATTCCTTATTGGAGCGCTGCAGCGCATCACGGGTATTGTTTTTCAACAATTTATTTGGTTTTTATTAGGATAAAGAATGCGTCTTGTTCTAAATGTTTCACCCGATGACAACCGAATATAGAATTGAAAAGTTTTCGGTGTGCTGCACGTCCGCAGTATCGTGTGGTTTGGGGTTATGAGAGAGGGGAGAAGGGGAAGGATCGGCTCGGCGTTTTTGCGATGTACAAGTAGTTTGTCTTATGTATTTTTCAATTTGCCCTTAATTTCGTATCCAATCCCATTTCTGAAGGAAAACGGACGAATCCCCCCAGCTGAATTCGGCGTGCAAGGAAAATCTCACGCCGTGGCGGGGAGGGATGGGAAAAAACTTATTATAATACTTCGGGTCCCTTTTAACCAATTATCGTATTTCTTTACAGTCGAAAATGTTATTTTTTCCCTTCCTCCTATACAGTGTGTTCCTCGACGACAGCGTAAACGGCGACGAATATACAACGACAATATAACAACAACAAAAACAATAACAACTAATACTAATACTACTACTACTACTACCACTGCGACAAGGCATTATATATAAATTATAACCTAAGTGGTTTCGGATAACGAAAGACATTCGTTTTCGGATCCTGTGCGTCACCCTGCCACGTCTTTCACCCCCCAAACATAGTACACTGCTACAATTTTACGGGCAACGAAATTTTATATTCCAGGCGCCACCGGTATTTTTTTTTTTTTTTTATTATTATTAAAATAAGTGTCAGCCCGGAGCGTTTCGTTTTAGTAAAAACAAACCGAGGGATGAGGAAATAGATTTCATTATTATTATTGTTTTTGTTTTGTTTTTTTCCTGCTGTATATAACAAACTCGAGATACCGTTTTTCAACACTCGCGATGCTATCAGTGCGTATGTTTTCCTTTCAAACGTTAAGATTTTGGTCTGAACTGCGTCTCAAACATTTTCTCACACTAAAAAACATGTAGGTGTACACATACACGTCATACGGCAGCTATATATATGTATGAGTAAACACGTATATTTGCATTATAATTTGTATCACTTAAGAAGACTTTACCCTCACGCAGTGTGTTTATTATTCAAGTTTCGTTCAATTAGTCGAAGTACAAATATATGCTCGAGAATAATATAATTCGAAAAATTTTCTCTCCCATGGCTTCAGTACGTAAAAAAGGTAAATATATATCATAGTATTATACAGAGCCTGCAGAATTAACTAAATTTAAAAGTGTATAATTCACAGTATAATCATCATGCTCGCAAATTGTGTTCGTGTCTTATAGAAAACTTTTCATCATATATCGCAGAGCAGTATCTTCTAAGCGTTATATGCAATCGTCGTATAACTGCGCACTATGTATATTATATCTCAACAAAAACACTACGTCAACTCCGTGTAAAAAAACGCTAAGTAAAAAAAAAAAAATATATAAATGCAATAAAATGTGTGATATAAGGTGGAATCTAAGTAAATAGTTTAATGAATAAAATGTATGTATAAATAATTAATTCAAATTTAATAAAAATTGGTTATTTATATTAATTTATAATATGAATTATTTTAACTCAAATTGATCCAATTTTGGTTTACTTAGCCGGAAACAATTTATTTATTGTAATGGTGCTTTCATTATTTATTACATAAACTATTAGTACTTGGCTATACATTTTTTAGACTGAATCTTCCGGCCAAGTAAACCAAAATTGGATCAATTTGAGTTAAAATAATTCATATTATAAATTAATATAAATAACCAATTTTTATTAAATTTGAATTAATTATTTATACATACATTTTATTCATTAAACTATTTACTTAGATTCCACCTTATATCACACATTTTATTGCATTTATATATTTTTTTTTTTTTACTTAGCGTTTTTTTACACGGAGTTGACGTAGTGTTTTTGTTGAGATATCATTAGTTTTTATTAGGGTCAAGATATTTTTTATTTTTTTTTCCATTATTATGATGTAATGTCTTATTTATAATTTTTTTAAGATGTTTAAACATATCGTTCTGTACAAAAGTACATTTTGTTTCCTATACTTCAGCACCCATTTTAATACTCTATCTACAGTACACCTACCTTGAACCAGAGGCATTTTTAATTTACCAATTGATCTATTGGTACATTTTTCAATATTTAATAAAATGGAAATAACTGTTTGGATTTTGGATTCTTTCTTTTTAGTGGTACTTCATGTACCGTGTTAATACTGCACTGTTTAATAGTAGTACTATTATAACTTTCAACTACGATTTTAGATTGAGTAGACTCCTGATATTTTTTTTCCTCATATCTCGCGCCTTTTGGAGTTAAGTTACCATTTTTAATGTAGACACAAATATGAAGACAGTCACAATAAAGTATTATAAATTATAATAAAGACTGTTATAATAATAATTATTATTATAACGACTATATATTATTTAACAATAAAATGCTCAATGGAAAATGATAGATAGTCGATACGGTTAGGTTTGGTGATACCACGTGCATTGAATAATAATATTATGGACACGAGACAATAACGCCGACAACAAGCTCGTACGCAGGACGCGAGACGAAAGAACGAAATTTCAAATTACGAAAACAGAATGCACCGATACCGATAACTGATAAGCGATTGTGGACCATGTTCGCGTGTTAGTATGTTGTATGTGTCTAGCGGTGGGGGGAAGCAATAGTAGTGGGAGACACACGCCGCCGTCGCAAGAATCCTCTCACTCGTCCCGTCAACATGACGCGTTTAAGAGGACGCTACACGTAAAGCGAAAAGTATACAACGGCCGAGAGAACGCGCTGTTAAGTGTTTTGGCGATCCGCAAGCGCGCGGCGTTTAAGTCACGCCCACTACTCATAGTCCGTGGCACTGCTCATTCAGCGCGTCTGGCCGTTTCGGGAGCGCCGATTATTATTTCTTGAACGGTCGACCATGACGGATCGCATCAATATAAATTTCACACACGTAAACGCCGCGGTATTATTTTTAATATCCGTGCGTATCCATTCGAACTTTTTTTTTTTAAAGCTGCTGCTTACCTAAATATATGTAGCAATATTTATATAGTAAATACGGTAATACAACATAGCTTGATTTGTAGTTATTGAATTATTACTTATTCAAATATAATTATATAAAAAGCTACAATATTACTTATTGCGTGTGTCAATTCTATTTGAACAGAAACATATTATTTTTTATTCAAAAAAAACAAAAAGGTATTATAAATTAAAACAATTTTGTTTCAATTGCTGGTTTTATTGCCACAATACCTATAATAATATGGAATATTTACACAAATAAAAAAACATTTATAATTTTAACAGAAGTATTATTATAATTTGTTATTTTTTTTTTTTTTTGCATTTAAAATATGTTTTGGTTCTCTTATATCAGAGATACTTATTCGCTTTCCATATAGAGGGTCTATGATTTCGGGTAATAAACACTCAATATAAAACCTAAAAAAAATATAATAATATATTATTATATTACCTAATATATGTATAAAATATAATATATATAATATATTTAAATTTAAACATATATTGTTTAAATCACTCACAATTTTAGTTTATCGACCATTTTTTTCTGCCAAAAAGATACATCAAAATAGATTTTTTCAACATTAGTCCAATTGGGCGTGTGTATGACAAAATAGCATACATTTCTTCTTGTGACCCGTAATTGACCCATCGCTTGGTAAAAGTATATATGGTCTTTTTTAAGTAAAATATTGCCTTGTTCGGTGATGGTGCAATATGATAGCTTAAAAATACAATTTTATGAAATTTAAAAATATCATTGCGATTATAGACTATGTATTAATTAATAAAATTGTACATATTTTTCCATAAAATATTTAAATTTTAAACTTATTCGATTTTAAACAAAGTAAAGAATGTATTGTTTTATACAAAATAATAAGAGATTTACCAATTTATTTTCCACTGCTTCAATGGCACTCTTCGTATTCTTTGCTACAAATGGACACTTAATTTCTAGTATTTCATCATCACCTATCAACCCATCTTGAACAATCCAATATAATATTTAAAGTTAAAAATAGTATTATGAATAAAAATAAATAATTTTTAGTTTTACCAGGGCTTGCAGCCAAATAAGGGAATTCTCGGTCAATAAACAAACCACAAGTACGTACGGTCAACCCATTCAATTCTTCAAACTGTCTCCTAGCATGAGGCTCCATTTCAATACCATAGCTCATTGATTTACACATTGTCGGATACTTATATAAAATGTTATGGACTTTGATTTTACAGCTAGTGTTCTCTCTCATTTTACATATTTCTCCAAACTTAGACGCTGTTAATCTTTTTCGACGCTCGTTTCTCCATGCATCACATTGACTTTGCCCTCTAGTTATTTGTTCAACCTCGTCTATGTCGACATCATTCAGTTTTTTTAAAAATGCGGTTTTTTTTTCAGCAAAAGCTTCTGGGCTGAGACTAAAGAGGTCATCCAAAGGCTCTGCTAAGCCATAGTCTTTGTCCGGCGCACTAGATTTTGTTTTCGGTTTGGATCGTACCACTCCCGCAGCGAAAAGTTTTCGTCGTCTCATTGTTGTGTTACTTCGTATCCGGTCTATATTATTTGAATATTTTTTAGCAAATTTTCCTATTATAAATATATTTTATTATTACAATGTACAGGTGCTTATGTATAAATAAATACTTTTAAATAATTTACCGGGGCTTTTTAGCATAATTTTCTTATTTATAGTTCGTATGTAGTTTCCTGAATTATGTGCAATAATAGCAGCATGGACCCGTGTTTGATAATTATTAGATTGTGTAAAATTAATTCGCTTGCCTCCGATATGCTTATTAATAAGGGAATTAAACTGCTCACACGGGTTGTTATCGACATCCTCTAACAAGCTATCAGCGTTTATTTGCAGCCTATATACTATGTTTCGGAATTCAGCCATAAAACCCGATATTTCTGCCTCAGGAACAAAATTTATTTTACCAACTTCTGGCCCCGTACAAAAGTATGAAGCACAACTGTCGTGTTGACCCAAACGGTGATATGGAGCGTTTGATATGTCTTTTCTAAGCCCTAAAAATATTGTTCAAACAAAATTAAAAACAAGGAAATATGAAATAACCATAAAAATGTTTAATGAAAATAATTTTTAGTTATTATATAGTTTTAGTTTTATAAATGTTATATATTTGTGTGTGTATAAATTTGGTAATTCCAAAATATTCATAAAATTTGATATATTTTTTTTTATGTTCACCTGTTGTTTTTTGCTGAAGTGTTAAATCCGTGCTCAAATGATATCTAACTGCTTTCCTAATATCAGACCGAAATCTCAGAGTGTTGTTTATTATAAAGTTACGTATGATAATGGGATATTCTGTTCTTTTTGAAAGGGCACTCAATTTCGTCATATAATTTCGCAGTAGATGATTTCTGCATTCAATTTTTTTAATTTTGAAATCTGGTCCATACGGCATAACTTCGTTTATTCGTTTGGTGACGCTACTGTCACCGTCACCTGAAAAATATAATTAATATATAATATAGAAAGTGGAAAATATAATTTCTTGAAAAATATAATTTACCAATTAATTTGTTATATTTTAAACCATGCATACTCATGCTGTTAAGAAATCCTTCCATTATTCCGTCCGCTTCCATTGCCGTTGATGCTTTATTCCAATTCAAAAAACATTTGTGAGTTGGTGCCTCTATATTTAAATTATTCGCCCGTTCACAAACGGAACAGTACCGATTGCGAATTCCAACGAATAACACCTTTTTGGTGTTATACCCTATAATAGTAGCCTGTAAAATTATTTAAAATTATATTATTAAAACAGGTACCTATACGAGATAACAAAATAATTTATAAATGTACACAATTTTAAATACAGCTACAGGTAAAAAAGATGTAAAAGCTTTGAATTTTTAGATTCTGAGTGAAACGATGAATGTATTGATTTTACAATGATCTGTGTTTTTTTTTATTTATTTCTTTTTTTTGTGTCTGTCATCACGTTTTAGGACAGTAAAAGTGCTTGGATTTTCTTCGACAGTATCTTTTCTGATAGGAAAGTGAGTCTAGTTGGTACTTTGGGGGGGTCAAAAGTTAAAATTTCCCAGTAGTTTTCAAAAGCGCCGTGAAAAACAAAAAAAAAATTAAGGAAAAACGGGAATTTTTACGCAAAATTTGTTTTACAGAAAATCGATTTTAGTTTTTGGTGTAACTTTAAAACAAATGACCGTAGATACATGAAATTTTCACTGGTTGTTTATATTTTATTTTTATAGTCATTTTAAGTTCGAATTTGGACGAAATTACTTAATAAAACAGTTTAGTCAAAAATATCCGGACAGAAAAAAGTCAACTTTAATATTATAATAGGTAATGTAAATACTTGTAGAATGTAATTATAACATAGCTAATTAAAATAATAATACCTACCTTATATGTGAAAATTATACTAGATAATAAAATATACAAACAATTAATTTTTTGAATTCAAATTAAACACATAATTTACAGTAACCTACTTAATTATGATAATAAATAATAATAGGTACAAAAAAATAAAAACTATTGTTTCTTACCGCTCCAGAAAATGAGTTATACTTAGTCTTATACGATCTTTTTGACCATTGGCCATCTGTTACTACAGTGCATAGCGGTGTACCATTTTCATCAACATTACCAGTGTTGATGGCAATTTGCCTTTCTTCATTACCAGCTTTTATCATCTCATCAAAAGCCGTTTCTTGAATAGAATTGCTCATAACGGACAAATTTTTTAAATAAGATACTGTTGATAAAGAGGGGAGTTCTATAGATGCCGACAACTCGCTAAGCTGCGTATGTCCAATACCTTTAAAATATAAATAATTAATACAAATTGAAAATAATTTTAGAAAAATAATTTAATTACCAATTGCTAAACTGCCATTTACAATAGCTTTATTGATGGGCAAATATTTATCTTTATTCTTAATATTTTCAGATGTAAAAGATGAACTCTTATTACACATTTTACACCGAAAACTAAATACGGACAGGTATCCTTTATGACATTCTGATTGAAATGCCATATCCAAAAATGAACAGTCAAAAGGTTTATGTCGACTATTTTGTATTTGATCAAACAAGTGTTTGATATCCACAATTCTCCGGCCTTCAAGACTTCTATAATAATTATATAAAAAAAAATACAACTAAATGCTGAAATCGCTATAAAAAATAATGACATACTCAGAAATTGTTGAATTATCCTCACTATTATAATCAGTATCTAAACTATATTCCAACAATTCGGATCCATTTTCTTGACCAAATCCAAATGACGATTCAACTACTTTCTGCCTTTTACTTTGTGGTGTACTAGTATTTTCAGGAGCAAACGGACTTACGTGTTTCTCAGCGGTAAAAATTTGTGAATCACTATATTAAGTTTTTAGATTCAGAACAGTGATGAATGTACTGATTTTACAATGATTTATTTTTTAGATTCTGAACGGAGCTAAGTGATGAATGTATTGATTTTACAATGATGTGTGTTTTTTTTTTTTATTTTTTTTTTTATTTTTTTTTTTTTTGTGTCTGTCATCACGTTTTAGGACAGAAAAAATGCTTCGATTTTCTTCAACAGTACCTTTTCTGATAGGAAAGTGAATCTAGTTGGTACTTTGGGGGGTCAAAAGTAAAATTTTCCAGTAGTTTTCATAAGAGCCGTGATAAACAAATGAAAAATTAAGGAAAAAACGGGAATTTTTACGCAAACCCGATTTTCGACAAAATCGATTTTGGTTTTCGCTGTAACTCTAAAATAAATGAAAGTAGATTCATGAAATTTTGACTGAATTTATATAAGCATTTTCTACACACCACACCATTTTAAAAATATTTTGACTTATTTTGAGCTGTTTACGGACATTTTCAGTTTCCATTTTTTTTCTATAAATATCAATAACATTTTATTTGTTGGGTAAAAATTCTTGAAAATTTAATAGAAGGCTCCTAATATATTGTTTCAAATGTAGATGAAAAATATCAAAAATCCGTAGTCACAATTTTTTTTTCTAAGCATTTAAAGTTCAAATTTTGACAAAATACGTAAATTTGACGAAAATTTGCAAATTATTTTGAGTTAGAAATTCATAAAAATTTTTCTACTTAAATCTAAGATTTGAAAATGTAATACGAGATTCCTCATAAGATTGTTTATCTTTATTAACAAAATAAATGTCTACAAGCAAATCTAATTAAATTTCGTTGAGCGTTTTAAGTTCATATTTTTCTAAGATTGGATATTCACTCAATTTCTCATGTAGCGATTTTGTTATTTTGTTGTAATTCAAAAACGAATTACCGTAGATACCTACATGAAAATTTTACTGAATGTTTATATTTTCATTTTCTATACACCATAAAATTCAACACATCCATTATTATAGTCGGTGAAACACGATTGCGCCCGTCCTACCTTTTTACATGCAAAAAACGCAACATGATTACGCTCCATGAAATATAGGTCTAGCCCTTATAAGAATTTTCCAATGCCTTTTAACTGGTCATAACTCATAAATATAGGGAAAATAAAGTACTTAAAAACTTAGGCTAAGTTTACCACCCCGACTGTATTTTTAAAAATTAATTGGAACATTGTTATAAGGGCAAGACCTATATTTCACGTAGCGCAATAGTGTTGTGTTTTTTGTAGGTGAAACGGTAGTACGGCCGTACGGGAGCAATCGTGTTACAGCCATTATAGTGACCTACTCTATGACCGAGGTCCACTGATATACACTATACAGCAGGTTAACTTCCCCGGTTTTTACATATTGTAAATCGTGTATACTTGAAGTTATTATTATTATATTATATATTTATATATTTATATTTAAGATTAGATTTACATATACTTACGTAAATATAGACAAAACATTACTATGAATTATTGTTGAAGTCACCAGATTTGATCCGTTTTCCGCGAGTTGTATACTAATAAATATCAAATATCATAATATATGTGATTGGTATTTATAGTATTATGTATGGGTAATATATTTTCAAATTGAAAATTAAACACCATATTTGCTATACAATAGTTTACAAATGACTAATTTAACATATTTTTTAATCACAACAAAAAAACATATGAACACATATAAAATTAAATTATCGAGTTTGTAAATAAATTACAACTTACTCGACAATATCAATGTTAGGCTCTTCTAGGCTCAAATGTTGCCTTATTTCTCTTTAAAATCATAAAAAAATAATCATGATGGGTATTCAAGTTTGAAATTTTATAAACAGATGATAGTCGATAGACAACTAATTAGGTAGTAAATATATACTTACATATTATTATGCCGATTTTTTTTAGCCATACCTGCCATACTTAACCGGGTCTTCATATCTAATTTACGCTGTCTGTTTTTTTTTTTAACAGTACGTGCTTTTTTGTACGGAGACATAATACAAAATCAAGTTTCACAGCGCAGTGGCAAATGCCAAGTAAAAGTTAAAATAATGTAAAAATAAATAAAATCGCATTGACATCGAACGTTTGACGTTCACTGTTGGATGTAGAAGTCACAATGAAATAAATTCATATTTTATAAAATAATATAATACGGAATTATAATATCATCGGCAGTATTATTGTTTTCGTATCGACGATTTGGATATTTATAAACTATGCGGGCCTGCGATAGATAGCTATTTTCGACCTATGGTGCGGTACGGTGCTTATGCGCGCGGTGTACGTGTATGGGTACGTTTTTAGAACACTGCCGCTAGAGTAGCACTGGCAGCATTATACGGGACTATTACATGTTACAAATACGAAATATTTTTCAAAAACATGTCTCAGGAGAATCAGTCTCATTTGGGTTACATTAATCGTACAAAATCCAACTTTCGTTAACATAAAGGTAAGAATATTGTCTGTGTTCCTATGTTTTATTTTTTAGATAGCATTAACATAGTAATAATTATTAAATGTTGAATATATAGTTTTTTTATACTTTTCTACAATCCATAAAAAATTATTGAGTTAAGTTATAATCATAATAAAACATAGGAACACAGATAATATTGTTATCCTTAAGTAGTCAAGATTTGATTTTTGTGCGATACCTACAGCCCAAAGGAGAGCGATTCTCCTAAAACATGTTTTTAGGTGGCAAAAATGTGTGTGTAGCGTCCTCTTAATACGGCAGCCGTCGGCGAAAGTAATATAAAATGATCACTTAAATATCCACAGTTTTTTGATCATAACTAAAATACTATTCAACCGATTCTATTTAAAATTATAAAAGCACGTAGCCTATGATTTTCTCGATCGATTGATATCTCATTCTAACTATTTGGTTCATTTATTAGACCTACAGCCTTTAATAAAGAATACCAAAATATTAACACGTATTAAATGGGAATGTTTAGGTTTCTGTATATATACACGGTCGAGTGCTTCGCCTTCCTTTTTTTTTTACTTAGCTCGCGACACTACCGTGTCGCTGGATACTTAAAGGTTTAGTTATTATTATTGGTACCAAAATAGACTGGAAATCGCTTTTTTTCTTCGATTCGCGGCATATACGACATACGTAGCCCGACGTAAGTATAGTATTATTATTAATTTATTAAATGTATATTATATAGCAAGTACGGTAAGTCAATATGTTTAAGCAGGAAATATATTTACAAAAAAAAAAAATGTTAGAAACCACCTCAACGTGTACATTCGTGTACGACAATAATAAAAATAATAACAATATCATTGCTCGTTTGATGGTTTTCCATGACTGATGCATATGTATATTATATACAAGATACTCGCATAGTCGCATATGATGTGCATCGAACGGTTGTTGTATACTTTGGCAGCACAAATTGCTTTAGTTGTTCGAAAGAGCTGCATAGCCCGTATATGCATTACCCACGGTAAGCTGAGCTGTAACAGTATAAAATAAATATCGCAAAGAAAATATCAGTGCCCGCACATGCAAAGCATAACATTATACGCGTACAATTCCGGCAAATCGAATCTGTAACTAGTACTTTGGTCGTTAACTTTAACAATAATTGCGAACGTCGCGTCGTTGAAAATCTTATAATCCGTGCAATTTCGAAGTAATTTTATTTCGTTTCGTATAATATTACGCACATATTATAATAGCAGTCGAGAAACATTTCTTTTCGGAATGTCTGATGGTTTTTATTTTTTTTTTCAATTTTATATTCATTGTAAGGTTCTTCGGCATATTACGATATTATAATATACGTATAGTACCTATACCTACATTCGTAATATTATTATATTATATTGCAATACATTAAAACAACAGACGAACAAACATAATACCGAATTATTCTTTCGATTTGAACGAAATCGTCGAATAAAATATAAATATATTAATATTATATGATACGTCCTGTCTTCAGATACGATTATGTTGTACAATAAAATGCATGCTTATAATGCTATCAAACTATACAGTATACGACGACGACACCAATAATAAAAATATATGTTATAGTAAAAGTAGCAAAAATAATAATAATACTACCTACGCTTTATATTATATTAACAAAAATAAGGAGAAGAAACTATTTTTCAAACTTATCGACATATTTTAAGTCCCCTCCCTTCATCTACGCCATCTGATTGTTTTCGTGCATTCGTAAGGGAAAAAACCACATTTATTGACTGCTATTTGTTTTTCTTATAAGAACGAAACGAATAAAAAAAATAAATACCGTTGTACAGGTATACGGTGAGCTTATAATAATACGAGAAAAAACACGCATAGTTGTTCTGAGTTGGCTAATAAAAAATTATAAAAATAATGATAACGAACAAATCTAATGGGTTCGGTATCGGTATTTTTCAATAACACACGATGAGACACCGTCTCACTGGATGTCTCGGTTTCTCACGGTTGTCGATCGGAATGCCACTACTCACTGGTGTTTCAATATATAATATAATATGTTTGATCCGCCGTAATTACATTGTCCCGTCGATATATTATATAAAAGTCTGACGATTCGATTGTGCTTACACATGCATCACTCACGCGCGTGCGCCCGTGGAAAAAATGACATATAATATATTATATTAAAATATTTAATAACATAAACAAACCAAAGAATGATTTTCAGACGGATCTAATAATGTTATTTACATAATTTATTAATATTATATTGATCGGCAGAACTGTAACAGCGTACTATATCTTGTACATATATTATATTATTTTATGAATAATATTGTTGTTTTTGTAATTATTAAACATATTATATATTATACTCGTAAGTTGAGTAGTTCCTATACTTACTTTTATTTTTTTTTTTCCTGTGTACGCGTCGATCGAAATTTCGACGATATTTTTCGTGAGAAGTTGAAATTGGTACGCGGAACTCCCACGACGAGTCTTGGTCTTCGATTATCACCGTGTTTATACCTCCTCGTATAGGTACCTACCTATATTTATCAGATATATATATTATATATATATATATATGTATATGCGAGATATAATATGTAATTGCTTTACACGACGTGTGCGTTGTTGCATGTGCGGATTTTTTTTTGTTCGAGATCAATAAATGTTATACGATTTCTCTGAAAACTAATTTTCTAACACGGTACACTGCACAGGTAGTCATTATTTATAGTTACAGTATCAAAGTATAATATGTATAGGAAAATATGTATTCAACGAACCGTTTTTATTTTAAATTTGACGTCGATTTCCATTCGCACGAAACCGGATCAAAATCACCTGTACTACCGGAAATGCTATTCACAAACACGTCATCATCTCGAGTCTCCTCGACCTAGAAACCATAAAAAATCATTGATACAATAATAATAGGTATGTACGAATAACTATAATATAGGGGTGGAGTGACCATACGTCCGTATGGCACAGCGGCTGGCGAGCTGCACCAGTCTTGGTTAAAACCAGATTAAACTGCTTGCTGCTGCTGGTGTGGGTGAGGGGTGACCACGTCTGCCATATCTAAAAAATTTAAAAAAATCTAAAAAGACTATCTCAACACTTTTTCATCTGTGTATTTTTAACTACTTAATTAAATGGTTTATACTGTACATTTACATTTGCATGCGATATGCAGAATAAATTAAATTTAAAAATAACTGGTTAATTATTTTAAAAATCTATAATATTTTCCGACTAGTTGTAATAATATTATGCTATGCGTGCCTACTGTGAATTGTTTACTAATTAGTAATTTATAATTTATATGCATGATATACAGGTACGTATACATTATTAATAAATATAAGTGAAAACTTCCCAACTGTAATAATGATTAATGAAACATATTTTATACAGACTTATATATTCCAAGACCAAGCAATTAGCATGTCGTCATAAAATTATTTTATGTTGTATTTAAACCTGTGACAATACTACAATAGACTTTTGTTTACTAATCACGCACATAGTTCATAATATAATAATGTGCACATTTATCGATTTACAATATCACTACATAAGTATGTGGTTATTTTTAATCGCTATATGGTCCATACTATATAAATTTTTGGTAACACGCCATATTCAATTATCATTATGTTATTTGCAGAATTTCATTTTCGCTTTGAATATACTTAAATAAAAGTGATTATTAGCCGTAGTTATATGAATAATAACAATAATAAATTAATTAAATGTTTCAGTTTGTAATCCCAACAATTACACGACTTAGTTTCGTTCAAATAAAAATATTTATATTAAAAATTAGGTTCTATGATAAATTTGATATTTAAAAAATAATAATAATACCTATATGTACCTTTTGGCTATATAATACAATTTCATATAATATTTATCATATTATTATGATAGGTTTGATTAATTATTTTATACGTACTTGAGTACCTATTATTTGTTATTCATATCTTGAAATTGAAAATAATTAATAAGTATTATAATAATTAAGGTAAAATTAAAAACCATAATTATAACTATAATAATTGTATAATATAATATATGTATATATATGTTTATTAATCATCCCAGTAGGTACGCCTATAAATTATAATATATAAATTATAATTATGAAATTACCTTGGTACAAAATTCAGAATATTACTATGGTACTATTACAATATAGCAACCGTGTTTATTGAACCCTATGTTGATATTATAATATTCGTCTAGGAGTAATTGCATTGCACAGCAGTGATCGAAAACGAGCGTTGAAACACGAGTGTTGCCGCAGGTTGTTATTACATCGATGTAATGACATACAATTATTGTATTGCTCTAAATTTAAATTACAAGTTGAAATTGATTAATAAAATACTAGTTTACCGCCAGCAGTGATCACGAGAATACTACGTATAATTACCTGCAGTTTTTATTTGAACATTACAATATGATCTATCACTTCAGGAATAACGTACAGTGTATAATGTCTTATATAGGATTTAGAAAGCCGATCAATTTGTAAATTGAAAACTGGAACAGGTTAATTAATAATATAAGCAACAAAAACATGGAAAAGTTATTTATTATTTATATCAAATATTTAAAAAAAAACTTCGAAACACTTGAAAACATGTGAAACCATCAAAAGTCAGACTGAATGAATTTATGTTTATGAATGATTAGTATTTTTACTGACTAATCGTGATAAATGAATACATTTATTTTTCAAATTGTTTCGTAAAATAATATTGCAATTGAAATAAGGTGTACTCTGTTTAATTTTCTATTTTTATTTCTTAGTGTAGTATGCCTATTGAAAAAATCATGTGTTATTAATCAGCATTTAAAGTGTAAAGTTTGTCTGTGAAAAGTAAATGACTACAGAAGTATACCTACTTCGCAATCGTTGTTTGCACTTCTGTATTAGCGAAAAAGCCTTTTTTTTTTAAATATTTTACGTATACCAATCAATTTTTTTAAAGAATATATTATATTTTCTAAAAACATAAGATAAAAAAAGTTTAAAAAAAAAATAGCGAACCCGTGTAATGTATATATTGTCTACCGTCTTCTTTTTTTATAACTCAATTTGTTCTTGAGATTTTTGTGAAAAAATTAAACTTAATTTATACTCCAAAAAACAAAAAAATTAATATTTTAGATTTTGTTAAGCGCGTGGTGTGACTGTAAACAAAATACGATTTCGTCTTGAATAACTTCCGCAAGGGATTATTTAACCTTTTATTTTTCAATGATGGATAAAATACAAGATCTCTGATAGAGTACTATATAATTTTACCACCACTGATAACTCTGGATATTTGCATCTATTTATACCCATCTAATGTCTTTTTTATATTATAACTGATAAAAGTGTCCCTATCTTTTAAATTATGAAAGATCGTATATTATTAAACAATTTTAACCGTTACTGCAGTAATTGAGTTGTTAATGTAGTTATCAATTATCAGATTTACCGACAGCGGTTTATATCAACGAAAATTGACGTTTGTCTGTATCATATCATACTACGTCGCTCTGCAGGTGCTATAATATTATGGTCCTAAAATTAAGATTGTTTGTAAAAAAAGTGATAAAATAACGATAATATTTCAAAATCATGTAAATCGACTCTTATTGTAAACAAGTTAAATGACACATAATAATTATGACAGTGGCAAATGGACTATGCCTAGATATAATATGTTCATTACAGATAAAATAGTATTTTAGTGGTTTTTAAAGCGCGTTGGTATATGTATTATGTACATCACGGTCTGAAGCATATTATATGATATATTATGAGTATTATATTATATATAGGTATACCGATGAGAATTCATTAAAACAAAACAAAAAAGGAAGACTTTTAGTAATGAATTTTATAATAATGCGAACACGCAGAAATCCGTTGTCCAAAATCATTGAGTCCTGGTAATTGAGGTACCTAAATATTATTTTAAATTATCGTGTTAGATGTGTATAGGTAGCTCCTATTTAATGTATAAAAATCACAGGTGTATGGCCATTCTTATGATATCGCCTATTACCGTTCGTACTCGTATGTATAAATATATATATATACATCGGAAGTATAGAAATTCGCCATTTAAGATGGTGCCAATGTAGGTCAAATATAATATTATACATAAACCATGACTAGTTCATATAATATAAAGTTATATTAGCCTTATTGGTATGTATAATATACTATATTTGAGTGTGGTACCTACCTTATAATATATATGGGAGAGTATGTGGGTGTAAATTGTATACATATATATATAGGCTAGGGCCTATGACGTGTGCATATATGCGCGCGCGCGAGTATGTGAACGGATGCGCTAGGGTGATTTGTGCGGAAAGATCGAAATCTAAAGATTAGGCACTCGAAGTAATTAAACTCAATTATATACACGCCGAATGAAGTGTTCTATTTTTATTTTGTTTTTTTCGCTTCGTTTTTTACTTAATAGTTAATTCCCTCGGCCCGTGCACCGCACAGCAGCAGTATTATAGGTATATGTTTATACGTGTATGTGCGATGAACATCGTGTGCGAACGTAGATCCATTCGATGTTTATGAGACCATGATGTGTAGTCTCTGCCGTATGTGTTTGTGTGTGTGTGTGTGTGGGTGTGGGTATGTGTGTGTATGAAATATTATGTGTCGGTTAAGTGCAACCATTAATACGCGTTACATATAGATGTATATAATGACCGCAATATAGCTAAAAAATAAAATTACATGTCTTATTGTATACCACCGAGTAGGTGTTTACCGACGACGGACGGACGGACGGTTGTAAAACAAAAATTATAATTGTTTTAAAACTTCGAACCGTGCAGCAGCACACTGCGGAGGCCTACACGTCCGGAGATCAAACTCCATTTTTGAACACTATATTATACTATATAGTCCTACGTTACGCTATTAACATATATATTAACACCTATATATATATATATACATATATGTATCATGTAGTTAAACATAATTGTACATACGCAATTATTTTGGACCTACAAAAACGATATTAATTATTATTATTATTCGCTATTTTTTTTATTTCTATTCGTATTCATGCTCGAGGTATATATAATAAATAATGAACATAATATATAATTCATATATAATGCTGAACCGGTGCATGAGAGTGAACTCGATTTTATACCTAATTAGGGTTATCTGTATTGACGATTTAACTCTACAACATTGTGTACTAACTACCAACTCGATATGAAGGTAATTAGTAATTACGAAAACATATAATATATAAACTACTCGTGTAGATTAGTATCGGAAATCCTTTTATAGTATTAATACATATATACGATATACCCATATCTTTGCGTTTACCATATATTAAACACAAAACTTTATTTTAACACGAGTCGACTTTTCGGCGACCATTTATAAAAAATAGACCTCTCATAGACTCATAATACATAATAATATATAAAAAATAATTTTTGATAATTTTTCTCTACGTCATCGAAAACAAACTAAAATAACTTATTGGTAATTTTATCTCTAACTAAATTTTGTTGAAGTAGTGTCACTGGCGGGCACCCTCTTCACTCACGTCATCAAGCCTTGTAAAAAAAAAAAACCCCATCAAAATTACTTATTGTATAAATATTTACAGATTGTATATTTTCTTTTCTAATAAAAAAATAAATAAATTGTATATAATAATATGTAAAATGATTTGAATAACGTGTGTCAATATTAATGCAGTTTTTAGATGCATAATACAAATCGAGAAATAAAGCAAAAATTAATACTTATTATTATAAGTGAGCACTTACTGATTAATTAATTTTAATTATTAATTAATTTCCCTGATGTGCAATTATTATTATATGTGATTGTTGAGCTGTATAAATAGTCACCACATTAAAAATTAATAAAAAATTCAATTAATTCTCCAAAAACATCATAATATTATAACGATGACATTATATCACATGGTATTGACGGTTTATACCAGTACTGCCTGGAAGTATAAATTATGTGATTTTAACTGATCAATAGTCAATACATATAAAAATTTATGATATCATAATGTACATTACAAATATTTTGTTTGTTTAGTTTTTTTTTTAATTATCAAACGATTGTCTATATCGTGTTAAATATTGGGTACCTACCCATAATTGAGCCACATGCAAGTATAATTAATATAATAAACACACACACTCATTTGTGGGTGTGTGTGTGTTAGATCTATTCAGAACAGGAATAAATATAAGATACGCGCATATCAATAAGTGTTAAATCATGCGAAACTCCATAATTATTACATAGCGTGTAATTTAATTATATAATATTATGTATTGTATTATATTGGGAGCGAATGTTCAACCCTTAAGCCTAAAACATATAATATAGAGTATAGAATATCATAGGTTCTTATATATAATGAAATAAATTCAAGGTCAAAATTCACTTTGTGTAGTGTGCGCTAATATTGTAAATTATAATATCACACGCGTGTAATATATATGCTGCGGAAATCCCAAGTAACTAAACATACACTACCATAGACACGACCAAAATGCACATAATCAGTATAATATTATGTTAATGAATAACATATTTATACGTTTTATCATGTGAGTACTTAATGCATATTATAATGATATTTATACCTACCTATATGTGTTCAATATTATTTGAAATCATCGTACACGCAGGACAAAGGCCACGACTGCAGCTAACATACAAAATCGTATAAAAATAAAAGCCTATACTATGGTGATGGTATTATTAATAATTATTCGCCCTTGAATCGTATCATATAGTATTTTATGATACGCGCATCATGTAAACTAACCTAATTATATTTTTAATATAATTCTCAAATAATATCGTTAATACACGCACGCACACAATATGGTCGCAGCGTATAATATTGTAGGTAATAGGTTGTGTCCAGCGTACGCACCACGCTAGCGTATCACGATAATAGACACGTAATTTATTAATATTATTATAATATTTAAACTATTATTATAGGTTGTTTTTAATCAAATATCGTTTTTATACACAAGCAAGCCGCCTATATTATTATATCATATATTATTTTAGGCGCCTTTTTAATTTTTAATTTTTCATAACATACGATCGCATATTTAATTATCCGCGTAGGTATAGGTACTTATATATTATATTATACGACGTGCGGCGGGTGCATAATATTTATAATAATATTATGTAGGTACCTATATACATAAGGTTTTCGCGTTTCGTTCTCCTCAAAAGGCTCGCATAAACCCGACTGTCGGGTCGTACGTGTCAATACAATATTATGGCCGCAGATTCTACACTTGCGATATGTCACTGGGGAAAACCCAAACCCCCAAGCGTGTACGCATATACCAATTTCCGTATTATTATATTTATATATATATATATATATATATTATAACGGTGGCAGTTGATTAAAACGATACATATAATATAGTGCATAATATATATGAATGCATGCAGTAACGTATAAGTCATTATATATATATATATATATATATATATGCTCACGTTTATCGTTAGAGTATTGTGTTTTTTTTTTTTTACTTTTTTAAGTATTATACCTACAAAATTAATTATAATTTAGCATTTACATAATATTTACAATACATAGATAGCTGCTGTACATAAACCTATACCCACGGGCTATGACCGTTTTTTTTTCTTTACGACCTGTGCAGGTATATTACCTGCGCGCAATAAAGTTGTTAATTTTGTTTATTAATAATTCAGAGTAGTTTGCATAATAAAAACCTATTGTCTCACGTTCTGAGTCCGCCAAAGTGCATAAGCGTATAATATATTATATTAGACGTTTGCTATTACTTTATATACGTCATAATACATCACAACATACATATTATAATATAACTGTGGTGTTGTGAATATTGTTTTATATATTATTGTTGTGTTGGAGAGTCGATACACAGCTATAGGTACACTTTATATTTCGGTTTGGATTTGAGCGTCGTCGCGAGAAAATTTCAATGAATCACGAAGACGCGATATTATAAATTATTAAGCGGAGACGGAAAAAGTCGAAAACTCAAGACTCGGGACAAGAATAATAAAATTCTGCTATCTATAGATGTTGCTACATAGTCATTTTGCCATTTTGGATCGTTTTCGATTTAGTTAGTACGACACAACGATATGCAGAGAATATTAGGACATGTGGATGTCATGTCTGCATATTATGCACTTAGCGGATGATAAAAATGTATTATAATTGTTATATAGGTAGGGCTGAATATTTAATATATAGATACATCGTACAACGTAGAAGTATTATTTAAGAAACGTTACGTGTTATTATATTATTATATGTTATATATTAGGAAACTCGGCGAATATAAGGCATTTATTATTGTACCTCTAATAGAGGACTATCCTCTATACATGTATTATATAATATAGAGTCTCGACCCCCGGCGGTCTTGAAAACCGCCCGGACGTCCGGTTAGCTATATAATTATTATTATTCAAACCAAACTCGCACACACACACACGCCACACGGTTATTCCAACGTGTCTCGTCACACTTTACACCTTATAATATGTACGCATATATGGATAGATATTATAGACGGAGAGTGAGAGAGAGAAACACACGGCCGCAGCAGCAGACGATAAATTTCCAGTCTGACGGATCTCTCACACTCGCACACGTGTATATTATATAATACGCAATATTCTAATTTGCCGGACCGATTACGACTTTTCCGGTTCGTTACAAATCGTATATAATAATCCGCGCGAGTGCAATTATACGGTTCGAAATTTTGCACAACTATATATATATATATATATGTATACACGTCATCCCTTCCCCGCGCTCCAGTGTGCAGCTATATATCTGCAAATATATATTTATATATATTACGCATGGTGATGTACTGATGTATATATAGATACGTTTATATTATGTTATTCACACACGAGCGTCATCGTCCCTCTCCTATGTAATATATATATATATAAATCTACATCACCATCAGCAATCCTTAAACTATGATTGTGGGGGGAGGGGGTGTCTCAATAGTCGTTTCTGCTGCTGCAGCCACCGGTTCAAGTTCGCAAATAACCGACTGCGATTGTATATATATATAAGTGTCACTATATAGTAACTATATATAATATTAAATATTATGTTTAAATGAATCAAATTCACGATGAGTGGAGAGGATACGGTATATAGATATGATGGTTATGTATATGTATACAGGTATATTTCTAAGTAGGTATACGGTCAATTTGAGTACTGGATAACGCCACACTGATCTAAGATGACGCCATGCGTGACAGCTTATATATAGAAACGTAAATGTGGATGTGTATATGTGTGTGGGTCGTAGAGAAAAACCGAAAGACGTCAATATGAGGTCGTATAAATATATAGGTACGCGCGCGCGTGTGTGTGTGAGAGAGAGCTAGTATGCTCTGGCGAGAAGCAGAGGGGAAGAGGACGTGGTCCATAGAGAGGGCCCCCTCTCGGGCGGATCGATAACGGGTGGACCGCAATTTTGAAAAGACTCGGATGATGGGTGGGGGACAGCGCGGGTCACGTTCAATTTTTTTTTTTAATCAAATATTATAGAAACTCGTCCGGCCGTCTTTGGGTTTTTTATTTCACGGAGAAAAAAAATCGTTAAGTTCCATTGTTCTGTGTTGTTTATATACATATATATATATATATATATATGTGTGTGTGCGTGCGTATATAACACTATTTATATATATAAAGCCACGACGTCGGTGAAGAGTGGCAAGAAAAATTTTCGCACACACATTTATTGAGCACCTGTTTATTAACAATTGAATTCGCGCATCGCGGCAGCAGTCAGTGTTTTTTACACATTTTACATTTTTATAATATACGTATATCGTGTATATATATTATATAATTTTTTTTTTTGTAAGGAGAACCCGCGGCAACATATGCCATTGGGTGTGGGGTGGTACGGTAGGTTAGGGTTATTTTTGTAGGTTTGTTTGTAGGTTTTTAAGTGGGTAGGGTTGTAACACGTGTTTGTGTATGTGTGGCAAGGATATGTTGCTAAAAATCCCGGGTGGTCACCCATCCGGGAGCTAACAACTGCGGCCGGTACGTACGCTCTCAGTGCGTTTCCGCAGATTGAGCGTACGACCGCGCGCCTCACCAAGCCACATTATATAAATTATAAATTGTTAAGCAATTTTGTATTAGTTATGTGCACATAATATATATAGTTACTTATATACATATTATTTATTTTTATATATATATATATACCTAAACCTATAAGCATGATGTATAGGTAATAATATATACGCACGCCAGTTGTGTATAATAATAACGAATAATAAATTACAATATATCGATGCGGTGAAGGTACAAACATATAGGTAGATATATAATATTCGCAGTAATAATAATTATTCTTCTCTCAATATTCAGTTTTATATATATATATATACATATAATACCTATATAGGTAACAATAATAAATATATATATTATGAATATTATTGTGTGGATAAACAGGTTGAATAATAAATGGTATAGGTATATAACGCTTGCAAGAAATCGATTTCAGTCCACGCCAAATACGTATATATATATATATTCAGTATAAATATGTGTATAGGTGCGCGTATTATGTATATAGTGACGTTCGTCGCTTGAAATTATCGTATCTACCTCAATTAATATTCGGTAAGATTTTCCGAAGTGAATTATGGTCTCGTAAATAAATTATACAATCAGCCCATCCGTTGTAGGTGATTTCTTACCTAACCTATATATATATATACACCTACACTTTGCATTGTGCGCAATATTCAATAATAATAGTAATAATAATAATATTGTGATTATATTATACAATATATAAAGTATATATAAGTATATATATATATATACCTACCTTACTGTTAAAATATATATAGTTGACGAATTATTGTTCCGTCTTAGGTTATATATAAATTAAGTATAAATATATTTAATTTGGAAACGATTTCATAGATGCAGATTTTATACAATTTTATACATAGGTATATAAATTAATAAGAAAATTGTTGTTTTTAACGAAAATATTGACTCTGACAAAAATCATTTGCCATATTCGATATGTATTATTGTTTCAAACCGGTAATAGAGGTACACAATAAACACATTATATTATATCTATATACACAAGTAGTGTGTTTCAAAATGGAAATAATTTTTTAAAAGAGAAAAAAGTATATACCTATACATGAATAATCTCCTTCAGATCGTTGGCGTGTGTCGTTTTCCGCAATAAATCATGAGACCATTAATAATTCAGCGCGAAACTCGATTTGCGTGTATACAGCGAGCGGAGGAAAACTATTTAAATTTTAAAGTTGAGCTCGTATCAATATAAAAGGATACATATATATACGCACATAAATACAAATATGTATATAGGTACTAGCTAATAAATTCCTATGCATTATATTATACTTAGATAACCAATTTCGTATATAACGTGTTTTTTGTATTTATTATATATTTTTATATTATAGACGACGCTGTACCTATAATATTATTTATTAATTTTGGCTCGATTTAGATATGGGCACATATAATAGATACATGCACACGTATAGGTTTCGTCTTCTTCTGTTCCGACCAACCACATATAATGTTGAATCGATTTTAACTTCATCGCTGGAAAGTATGCTTTGAATTTTTGTATATAATTGCTAAATGCATCGCGTTGAACAATAAGTTTTCATGATGGCATAAAATGTTACGTTTATATATCGCGGATAAGCAACCCATATATAACCTATATATACCTCCTTATATATGTCGATATATAATATTATGTAATAAATTAGTAATTTATATATATTCGAAATTATTATGTAATCATTAGGTAACAATTTGTTTGTAGTGAGGCGAAATAACACTATATTGTTCGTGAACTATATGTATTACCTTTTTTAAATTTTTGTTAGATATAAACAATCTGTACAATAATTCTATATATTACCTACGCAGTTTTAATTAACTGTACGATATGGACACCGCTATGCATATATAATACTAACAGCAGTGTAACATTGAGATTAATAAATACACCAGTAAAAAAAAAAATTATCATAATATATAATCAATAATTATTACACAATTAAAAATGCGAATTTCGTGTAATGTAATTATTTTCGTCCTATTTGTTCTAAAATGCCCTAATCTTCTATATATAATATGTTATAGAACTATAGTTAAATGCTAATGATACACGCAATCATAATATATTGTAATATATCATATATAGGTATCATAGCCATATTATTTTAAAAATAAAGTTGCAGCATGATACGAGAATCCCGTTGTCATGTATTTCCATCAGGTTACTCAACAGATATTAAATAAATGTGCATAATTAAAACTGAAAATACAAAACTTTTTTTTTATATATGCATAGGACGCGCAGATAGTATATATTATATATATATACATATTAACTTATTGCCGCAAAAATAGTATAATACATATATGATATCATTATATACCTACCTATATCATATTAATTTATGTATAATCGTCATCCTAGCGATTATATCGTGGCCGATGACTATTAATTTATATTATATCTATTCTGTGATTCAAACAGCATCTTAAACGTCAACGTTTATTAATATTTCACCTATTTTGAGAATATAAAATATTATTTTGTATCATATATAAGTGCCTGTTTCGAACTGTTTTGTAAAATCTAATTAACTATATACACTCATATCGTGACGCGTATGTAATAATGGGTGTCTATATATACTTCAGTGTATTACTATAATATGACTATAGATACATGTAATGGTTTGACAGAAATCCAAAATATTAAATGTTTATTTGTTAGCTTGCTATATTACGTCCACGTCGCGGTCGGAATGAGCTGAATGTACATAATGATCTAAATTAAGTTTTCGCGTAAAAGATACGCATATATATATATAATATCTACATATTTTTTCCCCTAGTGCCTAAGACGAGTTTCGACAGTTCATTGGTGACGCGGGTGCGCGAGCGCGTTTTAAATATATAACAAAATGTTGGCATTTAAAAAGTATAGTTTTTAGAAATATTTTCTCGGGCCATTTGACTTTGTTCCAACTCCGAAAACACGACCGAAACACGTATAGCTTTTAGTATTATTGTTATTGACCTTTTATACCTATAGTTGTCCATATATATATATATATATGTATGTATGTGTGTGTATCATTTAAGCGTCCTATTTATTTTTACATAGATATATAGTATATATCGCTACTATATATGTATAATATTATATAGGTAGTAACTATGTAATTATTATGTATAAGTGGGTTAGAATGATGGTACTTTCTGGACCTAATACCATTATTGATTTTAATACTATATAGGTACTATATATTTTAAAGTCAAAGTTACATGTGCGTATCCGGCTAAATATTATCATATTATATATTGTGTTATTGTGTAATTGCTTCGAACATTGTATTTGCAGGTCATCGCAAATGTAGAGAACTATTTGGTCAAGTATAGAAGGAAGTTGCAAAAATAAAAATTATGAATACAATAATATAATGTTATATTTATATTTGTCAGTTTTTCTCAAATAACCTTTATATATATATATATACAGGGTGTATCAGATAGAACTGACTAAAAAAAAACAAAATATGCTAATTAAACGTACAACAAAAATTGTGAAAATTATATAATAAATAACTAATTTAAGAAATATACTCAATTCAGAAATAATATTTGAAATAAGTTATAACGCTCCAAAGTTATAATTTATACAAAAAAATATTGATATTTTAAAAAATTCTAAAAAATAAACTAATTGATTTAGATTAATATTTTTACCATCAAAATATTTATTTTAATTAAATTTACAAATTGGCTATTTTGAATTTTTCCAACAAAAATTTAATCAAATTTAAATTTTTTTATTTGTACTATTAAAAAAATGAAAATTGTTTTTTATATTGTACGTGTAGCGCAAGGGTCTATTAATAATAAACAAAAAAAAAAAAATTTAAAAAATATTAATTAGAACAAAAGCTATTCTAAAAGTCAGTTCTATCTGTTACACCCTGTATATATTATATTATATGTTATGCCCGCGAGCGGTGATGATCATCATTGAAATACTACGACCGATTATTATCAATTTTGAACTTCTGCCCACCAGTTTTTCGTATATCATTACTTCGAAATTTAACGAACAATAACGGTGATGTGGATGACATAATATTAGATCAATGTGGCTTATTATTGTTATATAATTATATAATATGAATTATAACAAATAATATGTAGGTATACTATTATCGTGTGATATGAAGGTGGACCGTAGGAGCATATTATGGTACGTATATGGATTACACGCAGCTCATATGTCTGTCTATATAACAGCTATAGTATGGTGTGTAGTGTATATTGGGTTTGATATATATAGTATTCGATATTAGCGTTAAAACATTATTGTTTTATTATTTATACATCACCATCACACGTACCTTTAGGTTTACCTAATATAATTTGTATTTGTACCAGCGCGGCCTATACCTGCAATATAATATACCTATATACTATAGCGTATAGTTCTTATGAATATATGTATACATTCCAACTCATAAATATTTACACGTGATTGACAGGCGTGAAACGTTATTATTAGATTTTGTTACATATAAATATATAGGTATAAAGCTAGTATAGGCTTATAATATATATATATATATATATATAGGTACCTATACCAATGCATCATGCAGGGTGCAGTGAGTCGGAGGTCATGGGGAAAAAGTAATAAAATGTAATGCTGCTGTGGGAAGAGATTAAACGGATCGGAAAACCCGAGTCAAAAAATCTCCGTTTATAAATTAATAAAAAGAAAGAGAGGAAAAATCATATTGCATAATATAAAAATACGAGCGTGCTCACGTGTATCTATATATGTAGGTATAACACGTGGGGGCACGTATTAGTCGCCGTATGTACTTTTCAATTATATATAATATAAATATATATTATAAATTATAATGTTACGACGTCGATGATGTAATGATATAATAAAACGATATTATAATATATAATATGTATAAAACATAAAAAAAAATAATTACTCATTAATATATATATATATATATATAATACAGACGATATAATAATAAGAATCGGTTAAACTCATCGCGTTCTACATTACAGCGCACGATGGACGGAACGAAATCGCATTTTAACTGCAGCAAAATGCAGTTTGTGTGAATTGCTGCAGTAGTCACTATAATGTATACATATCGTCGTCGTTGGTATGACGAAATGTATAATAAATCCTACTTAGAAAAAAAAGCAAAACACATATTTTATACCACAACTATAGGGAACCTGACCTTCTATGTATTAATAATATAAGAAATAATCGATCCCACGATTGACAACCAGAAGACGCGTCGTTATTCATTGCTTGGGAGAACCAAACTAGAGACATTTATGCATCGCTTAATTATTCAATTTTTTTTTTATTTTTCATAGTTTTAATAATAGCTGCACGGGCACCCTATACCTTATTATAATTCTCCCTTCCATAAAATATTACAACATAAAAAGTAAAAAAAAAAATAAAGTCCATACCTATTACAGCTGTATCATATACCTATATTAAGGTATAATATTAAGGTAATGTATAATATAGGTATATGATGAGCACGAGAAAAAAAATAAACCTATACGATAATAATAAGACTAGCAAAATAAATAACCTTATTATGAATATTGTAACAGTAGTATTGATAAAATATTGTAATCATAACATTAATATAATACAATAATAATCAGATGAACGTCTAGCAGACGGCGCGGCGGCGAGGTTACCGCCGGCACCAGCAGCACACGTGTGGCGGCGGCGGTGGCGCCGGTGGGCGCGCCGCGCGTACATATTATATTATATATCAATGTGTATTATTGGAAAACCGTCGATACGGAATACAACAATATTTATCCGTTTACCCTCCGCCGGCGCCGGAATACACGAAAATACAATATAAAAGCGTCGGCGCGCGCGCGCGGGCTGCCCTCCCCTGCATCGCACGCACGCCGCCGGCCGCGATCGAACGGTTATCGGCGGCGTATAGAAGAACGACGACGTTCCGCCCGCAGCCGCCGCAGCCGATACTCGCGGCTATTGGCGGCGGGTGGCCTCCGATGACACGCTCACGCACACACACGCCGATTCCGATCAATCGGTCTGCGGCGGCGGCGGCGGCGGTAGTGTTCTGCGCGCGGCGCATGACGACGCTTTTTTTTCCCCTTCTCCTCCCCGACACACGGCCGCAGCCACCGACGACGACCAATACCTCTACCGCCGCCGCAGACACTACTACTACTACTACTACTACTACCGCACCGGCGGCGGTCAGGTACGAGTGCAAGTAGTGTGAGCGTGGCACGCGCGCGCGTGTGTGTGTGTGCGGCCGCTCCCTCGCCGCCGTGCGCTCATCGATATCATCGACGACGGCCGACGCGCCCAACGGGTTTCCGATCGCTCCACCCACGTACCGATTTTCCCTCGTGTTCGAACGGCACACCACACCCCATTTTATCGGCACAAACTCCTCCTCGATATCATATATATTGTCCTATATATTATTATTATTATTATTATTCGTTTTACGTGCATTGTTGTGAAGGTGCAATGACGTTTTGCGTATATCCCCCTCCCCCGCGATCGGTACGGTTTTCGATGCATGCACACAACGATGACCGCGGTTATGGTTGCACGGTATTATTTAATATTATATCGTGTAATACAATATCATAATGGCCAATGAAACTCGCGAGTACTTACTTAAGTACTAAACTAACGCCTATTAGTTTTTATTTCCTCCGTAAAGCCGGCACATTATCTATTATTATCTTGCAGCAGCAGCAGCAGCAGCAGCAGCAGACTAATATTGTAATATTTTACTACATCAGATACCTACTGCAGGTCTGCAGACGGTAAAATTTTGTAGACAAGAAAATATTATGTGTTATCGATTTTAGATACTTTTAATTATTATTTATTATTCCTCGGTGCATTCGGTTCTTAAGTTGTACATAATATATTAATATATTATTAATATGACGTAATGATATTTCAATAATTGTACAAAAATATTCTTAACCACTTGCTCGCTATGATTTCATTATACATATTATTATGATGAATATTATTGGTTTATATTGTTTTATAATCTTTACGACATATATATATATATATCACAAAACGATTTCATGCTATAAGTTATATAAGTTATATAAGTTATAACATGTCCAATCGACGATTGTTATTCATATTTAACGTCAATTATATTGTAACGTCGTTGCTGATGACCCCCCCCCCCCTCTTCCCTCGATGAAAGTATTATCTCATCCATAGTATAGATAAGACCGACATCATTATTGTTGAATTGGATCTAATCCGCTCCTCCAATAATATTATTATAATTGGCTATATTTTCAGACGTTTATGATTTGTGTTTTTTTCATTATTCATTGCAATAATGGTTAATAATTAATATGGCAAATATGTTTAGAAAACTCGCTACTGCAGTAGAATCCATGGATTCATATCGGTTTTATGGTATTTGATTATTTTCGTTAATCGTTTTCTGTTTTAATTATCTTTACAGATTTCAATCATATACGATTAAAACGTTTTTGATCATTTATAATGTTATATTATCATAACGTTTGCAAGCCCAACTGATTCTAGCATAACATAATCCCGTTTGGTTTATAAATAAGAACTTTTTGTATGTTTCAACGAGAGAAAATAATTTTAAGGTAGGTACCTATATTATAATAGTGTATGACAGTAAAACTATCTCTAAGGCTCTATATCGAAGTGAACTATTATATATAATATTAGTGTAATTTCGGGGAGCGCGCATGCATTTACCTACCTATTCATGTAGACATACGTACGACGTATGTCGTAATTCGTACATATACGTGATATCTGTTTTCGTAATTAATCGCGTTCGTATTTATTCGGTTACATGAATATTATATTATAATATCATTTAACCACCTATATAATCAGCATACACCAGTGTGATATAGAAATACAAATAACAATGTTGTGTAATCTCTCATACTGTGGCGCACATTTTATCGCTCAATTTGAATATTTACCGATGTGCGGTTCATTAATAATTCGTTATTTCAATTCCGCTTCTCCTTCGCGTCTCCCCGCTTGCCAGTATAATTTAATATACATGCCGTAACGATATAGATGCGTTATGGGTACGTTAAACCACAATAGAATTTATTTTATTACCCACTGAACCTTCAATAGGTATATAAACATTTTACTCTGATGTACCATAATATTATAAAGTAAGATATGATAATATATATATATTATGTAGAAATAATAGAATTACAATTTTGGAATAATTTCAATGCTCTAGGTACCTATTATAACCTATATATAAATTTAAAAAATCTTTATTGTATGAACGAATCTCACCTAACTATAAATTTTAGAATTATGTTTAGGTACGCACCTCTAATCCCTATACTATACCAACATAATATAAGTTTATATCTACAATTTTAGAATCTTGACCTTGAATCGCGTCGTCGATCAATATTGATGTTATGATGGCCTAACCTATTATCATGTAATTGCCGTGACAAAATTATGTTTATATATAAATTATAAATAAATATATATATATACTCGTATATAAAGAGAGGTATATAGGTATATTATATTTATATTTTATGATTATACTAAAATTACATAATCATTTTGGTAAGACCATTAAATATATAGTATGTACATAGAATGTCATTGATGGTATCGTGATGGGTATGACAATATAATATATTATGTATATTATGATAAGTATCATCTAAATAGGTATCTATGTTATATCAACAACAATAAAAAAAAAATAAAGGTTATAATTGATTATAGTAAAAATTATACCAATCTAAACCTTGCTACATATATCATACATACTCGAATCACCTTGAAAAACTCTAAAGTATCGAAACTATTACCTACCTTAAAAAAATGAAATGGCATTTTTGAAAAAAAATATAATCCAATTATCATGTTCATGTAGGTACCTAAATAAATATACCTAATGCTGCAAATAGCAATTTGTAAACATGAAATAATATGTATAGGACTTCATCTTGGGGGACAAACAGTACATAATAAGTAAATACGTCCCACAGGATTCTTGACTTTTGTATAGTACGCATCAGACAGTTTTCACTGAACATTTAACATATATTTAGTTTGTCCAGATGGATGATGTTAGCGTCGTTTTTATTTTGAAGGTATATTAATATATTATACACATTATATATACACCCATTTTCAATAAATCATATTTTTTGGCCGTCCGTGTGAAAAGTTTTCCATTTTTAAATACTCGAACGACCTGGAAAATAATGATACGCGTGTTCATGGCCAACGATTTTTTTTTTCTAGAGAGAAGGAACCTTCGGCTCCCTAATCACCTAACACGTCGTTATATGATGTGGTTTGATTCTAAAAAAAGAGAACATTCCTACCAAACGAATGCAGTATACTAACGCTGTCGCGCACTTATTAATAAGTACCCAAAACGTTACGGGTTATGGACGTAGTCAGGTATTATATTGTGTAATAACGGCGACAACAAACAAATAATTTGTGACATAAATTTTTAGCATGAAAAATAAACAAAAGATAAGTTTTGAGAAAGCACATTATGTAATTATGAATTGTCATTATTTTTTATCGAAGATATAAAACATTGTATCGTAATCTACTGCATAGTATAGATATTATATAATATACCATTTAATTCATATTTGCAGTGTAGTTCTATGTCTTTATAAATTATTATAACAAGTGATATAATATAGTTGAATGAATCAGTCCTTACTCATATATATTAGAATGTACAATTACTTACATTATAATATTTACAGTACCTATAGACTATAGTAATATATTAATCAATTAACAGATAAAATAATTACTATTTTATTTTATAATATTAAAATCTATATATCTTTATGTATACAAAAAAAAATACAAATATGTATTATTTAGGTACATAATATATATCTGTATATCAACTATAGTATAATGTTTTCAAATAGATACTATTTTACTGCAGTTTTACTTAAACTGCTATGTGTAATGCATTTAATATTATATATATATATATATAACTATATAGCAACAATTATAATGTATATTAATATACACGTTATATACATAAAGTAGTTTAGTAGTATAAACACAATTAAACTATATACTATACCTAACAAACTAATATAAAACTAATAACTAACATAGAGAAACAACATTTGTCCATTCTATGATAGGAATATAACTATAATATTATTACATATTATGCAGTTCAAGTAGGCGCTGATAAAAAACAAGTTACATAAATGTTTAATTATCGATTCCGCAGCATCACGACCATGCGTTATTTTAGTATTTATCATTAAAGTATACCTAATACCTACCTATCATCGAGTTCAAACATGACGTGTTAGTGTACATATTTTTCCCTATATAATACTCATTACAATAATATGTAAATATCTACTTATAATATTCAACACACAACCATTATATCTATTATATGTTCGGTATCTTAAAATGAATATTAATTATATATATAAATATATGTACCTATTATTACTATTATATATATATATATATTAGTGATACAGCGCCACAGCGGTGATAGCAGGCAGCGGATATGATGATGCACTCTGTCTATCACACACATATATATATATAGGTACCTACCTATACATGCGCATAGGTATATTATATGGTCGCCCGCGTCGTTATTGCCTCTGTTCCAAGGACGAGCGCTATACTTTTTTCACCGTGCGTGAACATAAAATATGTATTCCATGCAGCACACCCTCACACCCACATATGCGGGTGCGCATACACACACTCCGGTCGCCCGCGATACCCACGCCCGGGGTTATATATATTATATATATCATAAATACGTTCGCTGGCGCAAACTGCACACATACGCGAACCGTGCCCCGTCAACCAACCCCTCGTGGGTGTTGGGGGGGGGGGGGGGGGGGGTTTGATGGGTAGTGGTGCGCGGAGTGCTGGGTTTTGGTCGTTGGGGTGGCGGTTGGGGGGGTGAGGCGGTGTTGGCGGCGGCGATCCGACAGGGCGCGCGGCGGGCGACCAGAAAGAATGTCGCGGGCGGACGGAAAAACCCGGGCCATCCTATTATCGGCATTTCGCCGTGTACGTTCGTCCCGCGCACGCAAACTTTCCGTTCGATCGTCGCCACCCCCACACCGCCACCCCACAACCACCCGACACCGTTTTTTCGTACCTCACCCCCACCCACGCATCACACACACACACCGGCCATCGGTCGCGGGGGGGACGATGGTTGCCAACGCCCTCCACCGACCCCCTTGGCCTTCGCGTGGGTGGTAAAGATACGGAAAAGGGGTAGGCGAAAGAGATATTTTTTCCCGGCTTATTCTCCGCACCGCAAAACGGGATGACCCGATAACGGCGGTGGCGTCGTCGTCGTCGTCGTCGTCGCCGCCGCCGTCGTAGTGAAGTCGTTCGATTTTTAACCAACCACCCGACGTGCCCCCCGACCGGCCCCCCTCCCATACTTACACGACAAACTCCCCGCCGCCACTGACTAATCGTTCCTCTGCAGGCCGCCGCCGACGCTATGCGGTATTGTATATATGTATATATATATATAAGAGCGCGCGTACACACACACACTCACATGCGACGGCAGCGGCGGCGCACGACCACCGAAAAACGCGGTTTGTATTCTCTGCCAAATAATAATATGATGTTTAGTAAATATTTTATTGTAATGATTAGGTACATTATTATTATTGTTCGGAATCAATAAACATAATTCGGAGAGATCTATTTTTAAATAATTGCATGGGACATATAATACGTAAGTGAGACGTATCGTTATGTCGACGCGTCGCGTGCATAGAATTGTACACGATTTCAACATGATACGCTGCAGAAGTGCAGACGCGCGTTTTTAAACGACGAAACGTGAAAATAAAAATTAAGCACTCTCAGTCGAATCGGACGGCAACGAAAGCACGAGTGAAATTAATGGATGATATTATGTGGATTCTATACAACGCATGCAGTTAAGATCGTAGATTTATACATCAATATAATATAATATGGCACAATTCCCATTCAAATCGACTGGCGCCTCAAATATTTTATAGTATTTCGTATTCGAGTATATATAATATTCAAATACCTGATGTGATTTTTTTTTTTTTTTCAGTAAAATAAATTCGCGTTTAGACGTAGACGACGATAAGTACCTATACGATAGTATACGAATACCTGCCGTTCACCGTATATATTATCTCATACTCTCATAGGTATATATATATATATATATATATATATATATAATAGATATATTATAATATAGGTGATAAACAATACGAATAAATATCATTATGTATAGGTACTCACATTGTCAAATTGTTTACTATCATGTGTGCCTGCAAGTCTATAAGCAGCTAGGTATATAGTATAACAACGCTGCTTACTTCAAAGTTAAAACACAAAATTGTTTTAAGAAATTATATTTAAACAATTTTATTTGAGTAATCTATTCAATTATAGAGTTTCCAGTTCAATCTGATGTATTACATGTAAGGATTACAATTTATCAAAACTGATAATATGAATATAATTCGTCAATTTATGGAATAGGTATTATTATTATTATTATTCGCTATTTTGAGTTATTTTAAACAATACTGATAAAACATTAAGAATTTTGTTTTCAAATTATTATTATGAAATTATACCTTCATATTATTGTATACCTTCATAACCTTTAATAATAGATCACCATTCACCATTCATAATACATTTAGCCAATTTCATCAACATTAATAATTAACGATAGTTAAGAAAACGTTTTTGTGGAAATCGTTGATTGAATCTCTGTGATAAACTTGATGGTAGCCGAAAGGGATGAACTGTTTTGGCCGATAATATTACCTATATTATACCTATCTAAATACCAAATAGTATACCTAGCTGCCACTATATTTTATACATATTAAAATAAGATACTGACAAACAAAAAATAACTAAATTATAACTTTTCTAAATTATTTATAATTTTAATTAAGATGTAATTGAACGTGTCTCACGTGGTGCAATGGGAAACATCATAATATCATATTAAATATTCCAATAACTTTCACGTGAAAACCTTCAAAGTGTTTAATTTTATAATCTTGCAAAATGCAGAAAGTTTTATTAACTAATTATTATATTATTCTGGACAAATGTATATCCTAAACATTAATAAAATGACAATTTAATTACATAAGTTTTTTACAACTAAAAGTTCACCGTTTTATTTATTTACACTTTTTAGTCCATTATTTATTCATACATTTTGCACAAAATCTATACACTCAAGTGATACTTATTTAATTCAACTAATTTAATTATGTTAAGGTTCATTACATTTTTAAAAAATAATCTTTTCTCAGGTTTTTATTGCTCAAGTAAAACTTTATTTGTTTTTTTATACATATACAATGTAGGTACATATATATATATATATATTCCTTAGTTTATAAATGTTAATAGAAAAAAAGTTTTTCTTGTTTAAGTCCAGTTTTAACACCTAATTTTGTTCGTAAAACATTGAGAAAGGGTCACAATATATATAATAATGACTTTTTACTTTTATTTCTTGTACCCTGTTCGTCTATGGTTATTGTTTGAACTTAGAAAAGCTCTTTTTAGCATCCGTAAATACAACGAGGAGATCACACTGAATGAACTGTAACACAACAAATTTTTAATAATGTTCTTAATTTTGCATAACTCTTTCTTCCCCTAAATATCCGGCAATCAATATATGTATATACCTATTTTATACAATCATCCTTAGTACTAATTCGTTCTACAAGTTATTTTTCTCGCATTATAATCATTTATTTCAAACATCGCAATATACATAACAATAAAAACAGAAATATAATAATACTCACGTGTCGCGGCCTACAAGGGTAGGTATTTATAAGTGAATGAACAAAAACTAACCAAACTGCACGTATTAATAAAACATATTATTAGAAGAGGTTATCATATTTTTATAATGGTATAATTTTTTAGTAAAATTAAAAACACGGTGAAAAACTTGTTTTTTGAATTATTCTTTTGTGTGTATTACGAGGGGGGAAAAACCGCTACCATATTTATACGTAATCAGCTTAATAAGCCAACTTCAGCTGCAATTACCGATATTGTATTTTGTACACCTTCATGGTAATGTACTGTAATATAATATTGCCCCAGTAAAGTAATTTTTGATGAACGGCGAGATAATATACCTATAATGATACGGATATTATATTATAATATATTATACGAGTATGTATGATGATGTTCATGTCTGCTAATCATCATTTTAGCCTTTAACGATTATGATATTAACTTATAATATATTATATTATAACATGGCGTATAAAGTATCTATACAAATGATGTACAATATTATTACCCAACGCACAATCAATTACATGATATATCCTGTTGGCGATAATACAATATGGCTATATGTTTTAGCCATCGTATTATATAATACCTACCCATGAATTATTTATCAGTTCTGAACATATGTATTTCGATTTTAATGAATCAACAATAATTGAAACTAACCTAACCTATCTTCTCCTATTAATGACATAAAAAGAGTCATCAAAGATGACACATTACTTTTGTGTTAAGTGGAATGGAATGAAAATGTCCATCAAACTAAATGAAATCAAGAAATTCGTTCAACTGTTTCTCACCCCGGCAATACCTCAAGAAAACACGAGACCTCTATCAACCGTCTCAGAATAGGCTACACTCGGCTCACTCACTTCCATTTAATGAAAAAGAAGACTCGCAGTTAAACATATTTTTACCGAATGTAGAATATATGACAAGGAGTTAAGACAATTTCAAATCTCCGACCTCCATGCTGAAATATTCAATCCCGAACCTAACAATCCAAGCTCATCAATTCCTATAAAAAATAATAAAATATGTAAATTGTATAATATATTACTTAATACTTAAATTCATTGTTTTTTTTTCACTATTTGTTATTTCTAAAAATTCCATTTTGTGTATTATCAGTTTTATTAATTATGACGTAATTTATCTAAAATATATTGTTACGTCAAATGGCCGCAGATACTGGCGATATCGCAGACTGTTAAATAAAATCTTTAAAATAATAATAATAATAATTGAAGCCGTAATGATATATTATTCAAATTATACAATAATTTACGCAGATTTAAAACTGATTTTACCAAACAATTTATATATTGTATTTATGCATAAATTATGCATAAATTGTTTGACAATAATTGCTGATTTTAAATTGTTTAAATGTTGTTTAATACATAGTTCTGTACTTCTGTGTATATACAAATTGCAGATAACACCTGCAGACATTTTCTTATTCTCAACACCTTATTACACAATTCCTCCACATAGGTACCTAGATATATTAATATTTATAGGTAATCTCATTTCATTCACAATATTATCATACTGATTTATCATTAATGGGCAAAGTATAATATAAGCACATTTACATATAGATATAAGACACAAAAACAATATTGAAAAAACGAACAAATGCTATAGTGGCATATTAATCTGTACATAGATCATATTAAATTGATGCCCAATCCGTCTACCGCCAAGGTCTCAGAAGTGGACAACAGCCAATTTTTGTATTCAAACAGAAATTATTATTATACCTACATAAAAATACAATTATTACCAAGAAATAAAAATGTCCCTTTTTTTGTTCTTATTTTTATAATATTTTTTCTCTTCTGTCGGTCACCCCTGGTATACATGTATGTACATACCTAAATCACGACTTTTTAATATAATATAATATTATAATATTTTGTGTTGATCTGACGGAAATAAAATTCCTTGACGTCAATACAAAACATAATATAATATACAGATACACACCTATGCTGCGATTAATGAATTATTATACGCGATAATCGCGGCGGCGTACAAAATTGTCGTCGGGCGTGCGAGTGGGTCAGATATATAATACGCGGACGGACGGACGCTAGGGCGGAGGAGGAAGCGGCGCGACTCGGCATCGCGTCCGGAGGAGAGGGTGCGTCGAAGCTCGCGACATGCGCAACTATGTGGCCCGGTTTTTACATCGATTGCCACGTTTCTTCTTTTCGTCAAAACGTCGTCGTTGTCGGCGGCTGCGACTCAATATATTTTATAAACTTATATTATATATGATGTGTGTACTGCAGATAATAATATGACGTGTTTGCGAGCTTATACTGTGGGAAAAAAAAAATTATTTTTTACTGTGCAAACATCGTACGCTCGTCATATGTCATATATACATATTATATTATGTTTAATTTTGTAGGCATATATCTTCGTTGATTACCTATTTAAGTATAGGCCGTGTAGATCGCGGAAAAGGAAAAACGACACTATTATTATGTGTTACTATATATATTACTTCCATCTCCATGTGTAATATGCTTATATAATTTCACATACAACAATTATTTATTTGTGTTTAATGTTATAATGTTTCATGAAAATCGAAATTAGTAAATTTTCTTCTATATTTACAATCTTGGCCTTAGCCTTGGCAATATTTGTGTTTTGTAATGCGGCTAGAAGTTTCAGAAAATGTGGTTTCGCATAAATAATAGTTGAGCAGAAATGTTTAATATAATATATTACATATATATATGTATAGGAGACGATATATTACTCGTTTTGCTTATTTCAAATCAAATCAGATTTAACGCGGAAATCCAAAATAGCTCATCACATATATATATTATCTATATATACAGAGAGATTTTTCAATTGTTGGATAAAAAATGTAGTTTTGACGAATCCGACAAACACAATAAATATAATTTTTCATTTAGCGTTTATCTTTATATTCTTCTTTTTGTGCAACAATTAATTTGTATATATTTGTACTGCTCTTATATACGTCTCATATGTATTATGCATTTTGTGATAAACTACACTATACTATTCACCTGTATAGGTAATGCAAACTGGTAAAGGTGCCAGCCGTCATATAATATTATGTCATAATATAAAGTCAAATGTAATACTGTGATAAGTGGGCGTTGACGTACTTGTAATGTAGGTACCTACCTTATAATATAATATATATATATATATTATGCGTATATATGTGTGCACAGTGCAGCACGCATGTTGAAGGCGCAGATAAAATCATTGCTTTAGGCGCACTTTTCCATAATCCGGCCTCGAACACAAAACGCTGATGATTTATTTTTATTTTTATCTCAGGATAATATTAAAATGTTGAACAATAACCAAATCCATATAGGTACACAGTTTTAGTGGCGCGCGACGACTATAACGTTAGAAGCCTTTCGATGCGTTTACCTCGCACGACTTGCATATTTTATACAAATAAACGATTATAATTTTATATAATATCGTTAAATACGAATGTGTGTGTGTGTGCGTCAGGCCGGAGGCGGGTCCACCGCGATGTTCGATAACGTCAAGAGCAGCCGGATATTCGCAGCTATAGGCTTTCGCGTATATTATATACATAATATGACGATGATATAATATGATGTGTATATAAATATACGTATATACGATCTGTCGCGTCGTCGTTTACCCCCACGCGTGCCTCTTCCAGCGACCAAAAAGGTTTTACACACTAGCGACGTATTCATGTGCACGTGCGTGCGTGTGTGTCAAACAGACGAAGGAACAGAGTTCGGAGGATTTTAATTAAATGATAATAACAACAGTTGTAAAATGCACGAGACAGAGCTTTTCGCACTCGAGCGAATTCAATTCGAACGCCGCCGCCGCTCGGGCATATACATACATATTACATAATATATGTATATATATATGGTACACATATTATATATATTGTTATTATTATATACGTATACGGGCTCCCGGATGTGCCGGAGTGACGCGCGGTGCGTGGGTGTGGGTGTGTGGGGGTGATTGGGGTGGGGAAGAAGGTTGGAAGAGCTAATGTAACGAGAAGACGTTACATAAAAAGGGTCATTGGATTACAGAAGCCGCGAGTTCCGGCATAGATCCGCCTAGTGGCTGCATCAATATCAAGTTCATAATATTATCGTGATATTGTGATTGCCATCGAACACGCGATGATGATGAGTTACAATATGATTCGGCGGATGTGCAAAAATAATATAATAGTTGTTGGACCTGTGATCAATAAAAAAAAAACATTTTGCATTTTTCAGTAAATTCAAAAAAAAAAACACACACACACACATCTTATTTATACGTCATGATATTAAAGACAAAATTGGACACGTACAAAAAATAAAGTATTGTTTTATTTATTTTAATTTCGTGTGAAATTAATTAAAATTTTTCCCTGCAGCGGATACAATTAGTCAATAACGCTAGCTGTTGTCCGACTGATTTAAATAAATTCAATTGAACGACAGTATAGCACACGAAAATTAGGTATACGGTTTTAGGTGCACATACAATATACATACCTATATATTATATTTTATTAGTACCATTATCTCTTGTTCTTAATCGAAAAACTAGAAAATGAAAAGATAACTGGTATTTTCTATTGAACGTCTAATGCCATTGTAAAACTACATACCCTCACTATATCCGTGGTCAATCACCAAGCGCAAGAATCACCAAGCGTGGAGCATAATGATGGTTAATCGGTTAATGACTGTTATTATTATCGTTCAAAATATGTTGTCAATAATATTATATTACGTATTTATTTAGATATTAATAATTACGTGTAACACGTATTAAGTACTATGGTATAAATTATACCGTATAATTATTAATTATTGTTTTCCATCAATTTTTAAATTACTCGTTTTCCTTACACCTAAAAACGTATAACTGTTGAACATTTTTTTCTAAAAAATTCTTTTAAAAATCTATAATATATTAGTTCTATATGCAGCCATGTTGCGATGTTGTACACTTAATTTATTCCAAGGATGAAATTTTTTTTTTTACACAATCTGTCGTATCGTTATTTTGATTTTTTTGACAACTATTTTATCGGCGTGCTCCGATAACAACAGTGACACGTGTGTATAATTGTCTGTAATATATATCACATATTTTTTTAAGCAATGTTGAGGCGTAAATGGTCATTATGGACGACACTATTGGACTTAAAATATTTACTAAAATCGTAGTTTACATTTCAATTGTATTTGTTATTGAATGGGTGTAATCGAAATAACATCAGATTATGTCTAATACATATTATATTTTTATAATGTGTTATTATTTATGTAGTTATTTAAAATCTGATTTTTGAAATTTTTAAATATTATTTAATATTTTGAATTCTTTGAGATTTTTTGCACTGCTGTGTCATATAGAGATATAAACTTTTGTTTTTCAAATGAATACTGATAATTTTCCAAAAAATTTGACGCATCAAAATCAAATTTAAAAAAAGTTGTTTTTGAGTTACTTGGCGCAGTAGGGGGCTTTGGTAACTTGAACATTTTCCTGGTTAACATTATTGATGTATATACGTATTAATAATTTATTAGATGGTCTGGGTACTATAAATATAATAAATCGTTTTTAGGAATATTATTATCCTTATAGTATAAAAATTTATATAACTTATAAAACACTCGTTCAACCCTGATTCATAGGTATAGGTATATCCAAATTTTCTAAAAATAATCTATGAATAATTTACAACATATAAAAGGTGCGTGTTTTTAGTTGAAATATAATATTTTGTATCGTTACAGGATAGACCTTAATACTACAAAAAAATCTCAAAGATTTAAAAATATATGATCTTGGTGTATTCCAAATTCCGAAAATGAATCAATTTTGCATGAAATTTATAAAAAAAAATGGATTTGAGCTTTAAAAATCACCCTGTATATGTCTGTTCTCTATAAAAACGAGATAATATTTAGGTGTACTCGACGTTTTTTTGATTTTGGTTTAGGGATTATCATACTTTATACTTATCCGTGACACATATTCATAATTATATATATCAGTTGTATACAAAATATACAGAGGAAAATTATGTAAAATATTATTTTAAATTTCTTATTTTAATAAGAAACTTATACATTATTATAGTAGTCTGATATTATAAGTTATGGACCAGATATATATTTTTTAAACAATATCTTCTTTGGAATTTCAAATAATATATATATAGTAATTTTTATAAATAATTTTAATTTCTAATTTTCATCCAGTGATTATATTTTACCAAGCATTTTGACACGTATTTTAATCTGAAAATAGAAAATGATTATTTTTATATAATTTTTTTTTTTTTAAATGTTTTATTCGATTTGTTGCAAATAAGAACATCTGAAGAAGTAATAGATACTAATAATAAAAAAAAGTAAATAAACAAACAAACAGATAAAGATAACAGAACGTAGAAGCTTCCCCGCAGTGGGGGTACTATGATAAAGAAAACCTGAGTATATATTTATAAACGAGAAAAATGTGTGTGATAGCATTTTTATATTTTTTTATATATATTTAATATGGTAGGTAACACAGCAGATTTCCAGAAATCCAGAATTAATATAATTTGGCTATAGTAACCTACATGGATATTTCCATTTACAGTTTAGGTATCGACATAAAGTATTAGGTATTACCTCGCACGTATCATTAAGATAAAAAATTAAAAGCCGATTGTGCATCAGATACCAAGAAAAATTACGTTTCAAGAGTTTAATAATGATTTCATTTGTCCGTTTTCGTATTAATTGATGGTTGTCGATGGACGAGAGTGGGAAATATTGTTCCGGAAATCATATTTTTAATGTAATGCGGACTATTATAATATAGAAACTTAATTGGTTTTATCTTATAACGCCAGACCAAACTCATTAGGTTCTATACTGGAGGTAAGTACCTATACGCATATATTATATACCTATGTCTTTAATGTAATGTAATAAATACATTTTCCATCTATTCAATTTATCTTCGCAATAACTGATCCCCGAAAGTTGCTTATCGTAACTATCAATCTTTAATAAATATAGCAGCAGGCGGATATCAACGTATAATATACCTAATACTTTAAAATAATAGGGGAAAATGGAATTTTAATGTTTTTCCTGTACGCGCGATGAGCGTGCAGGAGAATCCATGTAATGTCATGATGCGTATCCATATTATTTCTCAAGTAAACTATATAACCATATGAATGTATAGCTAATATTATTATAATATTGTGGTTGTATTCGTTGTAAAAATGATAAACGCCATTGCATTGTTTTATTATTTTTTTACCTGTCCCCGTTGGTCTCAAAAATGCTGGTAAAAACCCATGAGTGTTCCTTAAACTATAATTATTAACTAACCAAATTATCAATAATATATCAATTATTTAAATAACTGTCAGTAGTTTGTTTTAATAATATATAATTATAATTTTTACGCAGCTTAAATGTTATGTGTCGTGTATTGATCAGCTTTTACTAAGTCAATTTGTATATCCTAGGATGTACACAACGTGTTTATTAAAAGCTCGGATAAAATTTAGAATTTCAGCATTAATTACTGAGTACAAACAGTAAAACCTAGCATTAACTATAGTAAACCCTAGGTTTACCTAGTGATCGGGCATTTACGGTAATATATACATCACAAAGCTGTTAATGTTTTAAACAAGAATATAAAACATAACTCAAAAATGAATAATTATTTATAACACGCTGTTTTATGTGTACAACACTAAAATCATAATATCGCGTTGGTAATTATGTTTATGGTCACTACAGATATTTATAAATAATAAAAAAATTGTGAAATATACTATTTTTTAAACTTACATGTTCATTAATATTACATAAGGATGACATCATAATATTATTATCCAATAACAATTAATGTCGTATTATAAAATATTTTTACACTTTGATAATATTTCAGTGACTTCTTAAAAGTTATATTTACTTTTTACCACGGATAACTGAATCGCGGGCAAAAAAAAGACAATTTCAGTGAAGATTGGCTTACTTTTTTTTTCAATGTTACCTTATTCTATATTATAGCATCTATACGTATATCAACATACTTACTTACCAGAAAATATATATATCTATACTCAAATTAGAATCACCCAATTATTACAGGTGCTAGAGGTACTGTTAGTTTAGTCGTACTCACATTGTTTGCTGTTGTCTGAAAATGTTTCTAAAACTCTTTTTACAAGAACTGAAATTTTGAGACTGCCTTATACTTTACAAATTTTACCTATACATAAACACAAAATATAAAATCTATGCACAATAATATGAACATCATATAATACGGACGGATTTTACTGTAATATTATGTAGGCATAAGTTATACTTTATATTTTTAAATTCAAACATAATGTCATAAGATAAATGTTTGTTCGGTCGGCGAAGTGAACCGAGAATCATTATAATAACTGTACGGTGTTGTAAGCTACATTAAAAGATGTATTTGAAAAGAGATCACTTTGCAGTTTTTAAAGTATATATCCTTAATAGTATATATATTATTATCTTTGTGTTGCGGACAAAGGATTTCCAAATGCATTTGCTCTACCAAAAAAAAAATCAATTTTTACAGTATAGGTTCCACAAAAATATTATGTCGTCGTCGCAATAAAGTTATTTTTTTTAATTGTTAACCTATATATCATATTATAATATGTATATGTATATAAAATGCCGTCTGTCCATAACGAATCTGTTTGACTTTGACGTCGCTAAGAATCTTAAACTGACATCGAACGTGAAGTCGTTCTTAAACAATTCCATTGTAGTAGCCTTATAATAATAATTGCTTGACTGTGCTCTGTGCCTCCGATTTTCCTTCGTGAATAAAAATATTATTATATAAAGAAGCGTCTTATAAATCCATTTGGACATTTACCTGGTTATCGCGTGACTAAACTGGTTCTTAAAACTCTTAAGTGTATTATATTTATAGATGAATATTAAATACTAAACCGTTCCGATAAAAAAAAAACCCCGTGTAATCGCGATCCAACTGTAATCCATTAAAATTAAAATTACGAAGGATTCACTGAGAAATTTAATTTATAATATAAACATACCAATATAATACCCACCTACTGTATTTCGAACAATGTTGTGAGATCGGAATTTATTCATGTCAATCTGCATAATATATCGCTTCCTTCCGCAGTTTATTAGTTCTATACCTATATACTTATATCATATTTATTTTTTATAATTATTGTTATTATATCAGGTTCAATGAAAAAAAAAAATGACTCTACAGTGTTTTAAAAGTGTTAAATTCAGCATCATCTCAACACTTATCATTTAACGCTTATGAAACAAGTTATAACGAAATATATACGTAATATAATTTGGTTAAATCGTATTCGTAGAAAACGGTAGGTAAATATACATATTATAATATATTATGTATATCATTAATAAAATAAATTACGATAGTAAAATCTACATGATTAAAATATTCATAACATTAATGATAATCTTATATAATATTTACTTGGCGAAATGTTAAAACGATTGAATTTCATTAGTCATTACAATCAAACGAATCGGTATGTCACAGCATAAAGGTACACACAAAATTATAAGTTATCATAATATGATAATTATTACAGTATAGTTACTTAGATATTATTTTACTATTATTACTTTCAGGTCGTTGTACACTTGTACAGATCCACGTGTATTTAATCACCATAAAAATCTTAATTATTTTTTACGAGTATCAGCAATAGGTATACCTACTATGCGAATTCTAATACTCACTCGTAGACATAATCGTTTTATCAAAGAGACGTGTGAAATATTGGTTATTTAAAAACGATAAGGTACTTCTAAAGATCGGATATTATAATAAATATAATTATAATAATCGGATACTATAATAAATCTGTAGCTATTTATTAGATAGATAAGATTTTTTCAACAAAACGTTCAGTTTTTATATATATTTTTTCTAAATCAAATTTTTTCTGAGCATATATGCAGTAAAAATTCTAAAAAAAAATCATAATCTTTTATTAAAATATTATCCAAGTACTTAAGACTCGTTTTATGAGCACCTATAATTTAAAAAATTACTTGAACACATTAATCACTAAAATCATAAAATTGTGTAATTTATCATCATATAGAGAAAACATAACAATTTAGATAAGCGAAGATAAGATGTCCTCTAAAGAACCACAATGTTTGAATCTTTTATTTTAGTTTTGGATTAAAATTGGATCAAAGGATATATTTGGTTCACAATCTGTACTTTTTTATGTTTAATATTCGCCTTCAGAAAACCATATTCGAGATGATTTACAGTGTTTAAAATAATTCAATATTATACCTGGCCACTATAATAGATTAAAAATTGCCCCACGAATAGTAAAAATCAAAAAATAGAAAAATACCTTCCAAAGAAATTTCAGAGATGGTGTTTTACAAGATTCTTGAAATAATAAATATAAAAACAAAATAATAAGTAAATCATTATACCTAGTTTATATTTCAGAAAACTTACATTTATTATTTACAACTATATTAATCTTAACTATATATATTGACGATTAATATTGATTTACTACAATTTTCAAATCATCATAGCCTCCATAATATTATATTAACCTATTACTAAGGATCTTTTATCCTATTGTAATACAAAGTTTAATGAATCAAAACTATACTCGAACGAATTTTCATTTTGATACGTCAAAATGTTCGAAAAATTATCAACCGAATAACATTCAGTTAAAAATAGGTGTTCTTATTTGAAGAACTGCAGAAGTTCGTATAACTCAATATATAGGATACTTTTAAGGTAATTAAAAAAAACTCAAGAAATTGAAAATATGGTTTTTAAGTATTTTTTAGAACTCTAATAATCAGAGTTTGAATAACTGCATAAAAAAGGGGTGAGCATGCTTGGTGAACCACTTGGTATGTATATATATAGATATGTCCTCTGCCTACAAAAAATAATATTTAATAAATAATTTTTGACGATTTATTATTTCACGTACAATTTTCGAACGAAAAGCCGCCGTAGAGAGCTCAACAAACTCTCTTCTTTTCCTATATTATACACTTGAATTTTACATAACGTACTTGTGCGTCTTTGGAAGCGTTACGAATGTCCCGGTTTCATTTCCGATACAAAATACAGTTTTTCGCGTATTCCGGGTGAAAATAAAAAAAAGTGAAAAAACAAACGAAATAAAAAACAAATTTATACGTGAATAACAATACCCTGTTAGTCCGCTTGTGTTTTCGGTCATAATTTATTCAGAGAAACTCTTAAGAGGACGACAATAGAGCCATTTTTCGTAAGCGAGCGGTGTCGTCTTCGCAGTGCACGAAAAGCGATATATTTTCCACAAGCGCCCCTGCCCCCTCTCGTCCGAACACCTTCATGACCACCGTTCCATCCATTTTTCGAGCAGGGTTTATATAAATATATATATATGTGCATACTGCACATATACAGCTGCTTATAGAGCACATTTCTGATACAGCAATAATAATAATGACGGGGGCGCACGAGAGACACGGAGATAACTGGAAAAAAAAAAAAGAAAGAAGGAAAAAAAACATTTATAAACGACCCTTATGCCCAGCTCTCTACTTTTACCTTTCGGCACGGCGCTGATGCCTCCACAGTAGCGCGTAGCTGCAGCCACCACTGTACCACCTCCACCGCTACGCTTCACTCGCACCTATTAGTCATAAATAAAATTTCTTTAATCTCCGAAATGGAAACACGCCCGGGGTTTAATCCCCGGGCAGAAAAACAAGAGTATATAGAGGAGAGAGAGTGTGTGTATGTGCATGTGTGTGTGTGTGTGTGAATGAGTGGAAGAGAGAGAGAGAGAGAGAGAGTGATGGAGAGTGAAAACGCGACGGAAATGGAGGAAGTAAGCAGGCGACGCCGTTTATGTGTATATACGAGTGGTGATAAATATGAGATCAAGAATGATGTATTCGATCAACAAGAGCAAATGCTCGGAATAAAAAATGAAAACTTTCTATTTTTTTTTTACTGCACATCAACAATAAGAACAAACTTTTAATGTATCACTTGCCTTTTTAATCTTCGTTAGATACATTTTTATTGCCCCCGTCCGAGACAGGGGTCGTAAACCCAAGAACCCAAAGGTATTATTTGAAACTGTATACATCACCATGCGCATCTCGCTTGAACCGCGGCACATTCGTGAGTATATATATAAAGGTACTGCGGGCACCTTATAATTATAATCTCGTCAGAAATCAATTTCATATAGGTACTTACCTACGATTCGTCATAACTACATTTCAGTAAACAAACATTATAGATAATATATAAACGACAATAATAAGGATAAGAATCAGCAAAACAGAAATTATTTCTTTATTTTCTTGTGATCAAACACTTTACCTTATAGTATTATGATAATATAATAATATAGGTACATACGATGGAAAATTAAATATATATATTTTTTTAATTGATCAAATAAAACCCGGCAGCTACATGGCCATTATTAGTTACAATAAATTATGGTAGGTTATTAATTATGGTTTTTTAAGAGGTTAGGCATCGGAAAAAATACAATAATCTGCATATTATGTGTATTGAAACGGAAAACTTTGTATTGTTTTGGTTATTGACTAATAAGTAAGTATATAATAATAATAGCGACAAAATATGAACTTACCAATATCTCGTGTGTATGTTATATATAATAATAAGGTAAACGGCCAGGTGCTTAAAAATTACCGTTAAAGTTTTCTATAATATATGTACCTAGTATTATACGTTATTATTATTATTATTATGCACATTCCTCAAAGTTTTTCTAAAATTTAGACATTTCATCACTTTGTGTGGACCAAATTTATTACTGCGGTATAATACATATTATACCTGTTATTGTACGGCGAATGATATATTATTACGTTTCGTCCTTATTATTATCATATACGATGGATTCTATTCAATGTATAATAATATCATCTGCAGCATGTGTCGATAGAATAGTAGTATAAACCTTCCAAGATCTAGCCGATGTGTCCTGCAAGTCATGAAAAAAAAAAAAAAAAACCAAAAACGTGAGTTTGGGTCGGGATAAAAACCTCCCCATAACATATCTATACTACCTAAATATATTTAAAGTGTTTAATATATTATTATATTATTACCGTTATATTTTATTGTGTCACAGCAGTGCAGTATAATATATGTACCTATTATACAAGACACACTTATTATTTTACACAAAAGCAGCAAATCGGGGCGGAAACACGTGCGCTAGCTATTTATACAATATAATCGCTTCGAGTGATTTCGATATGGACATGTTAGTGCGTGCCGTAATATACCTATCGGGCGGCGGCGTTCGAATAAAGGACGACGACCGCCGCCGCCGCCGCCGCGGCCAAATGTCGTGGTGGGTCGGGACGGGTCGACAAGGATCGGATGGGTGGTGGGGGTTGGGAGAAAAGGATAGACGCCGCGAGGTTAATTTATACACCTCTTGGGTCCACTTGCAACAGGATCGCCGGCGCCGGCGGCGGGGCCGAAAAGGTCGCCGATGATTGATACAGTCCGGCAGCGCCGCGCGCGCACACAATGTAATAATAATAATATATTGTTATAGGTTCGCCGAGAGAGAGAGAGAGAGAGAGAGAGAGAGAGTACAACAATCGAATGGAGCGGGGCAATAAAAAGGCCTAAATTCATTAACCTTAAAACGGTCGTTTTATATAATAATAATAACAATATATGCTCGCACGATTCGGCTTTTTACGTGTGTATATCATTATACTGTAGTTGTTGTTGTTGTTGTTGTTGTTGTTGTTGTTACGAGTTGTATACGCACCGTTCTCAAGTATACCGCACGAGCATTGAGCCGACGACAATGGGAAAAAGGGTAAACGCGAACGGCGACGGCCTTATAAATACATATATATATATATACATTATTAGCAGGTGGACCGGCGGCGGCTTAATGACCCGGCAACGGTCGGTTGTACCATTACACACGCGCGCGCAAACACACACACACACACTTGTACAATGTATATTTATTTTATTCGGCCCCTTTCGGTCCTCGTTCCGCAAAGTTTCGGACGCGAAAAGAATACATGTACGCGCCGCCGCCGACCGGTGAGTAATTCGGAATTGTTCTCCGGGATCCACGGACCGTGCACGCCGCCTTTGACCGGTCGCGCGGCCGCGTGTCCGCTCCGCTCGCCGGAAGGGTCGTTTACTCAACGACGTGTGTTACGGCGCAAAATGGTTTTCGGAACAAAAGTATATATGTATACCATGCGTTCGCATATATACCGCCGCAGTGCTATCGTGCCGCGGCCGCGCGCCGCCCCGTCGCTTCGGTCCGCAAATGACCGTGGCACAATATATACATGTTATACCGAATAACACACACATCATGTACCATCGCCTACCCGCCCACCCGCCTGCCTATCGACCTACACCTATATGCTACCGATTCGCAAACCTATACGGTTTAAGACAGATGCGCGCAAAGTTATAGTTTGTAAACTATATATATATGAGCGATTAATCGCGGCGACGGTCGCGTGGTCGGTCGACCGGACCGGACGCAAAGTTTGATTTCCGCCTCGCGACGTTAAAAGAACGGCAAAAGTTGCGGACCCCCCTTCCCCTCCCCCACCCAGGATCTTCATCGTCGTGTCGTCGTGTACCTGTATATGTATGCATGAGCTGCGGAACGGCGGTGCAGGTCATTCATCGTATAACGTCTGTATAACTCCGAAGCTATATATACACAGGCGATCTCCGCGTCGCACTGCACTTCACGCACATATTATATAACCTGCAAATATTAAATTGTCGTTTTCCCCAGTCGGCGAGGGTCTACCCACCCCACCCACCAACGCTTTTCGCTCTATAATATATTATTGTGAATTGTACCTAAATTATTATATTTAATATTGAAAAGTATATCTTGTATACCGTCATCCGTATATTGATATAATTTTCTACTTCGAAAACCAGCAGCCATAAACTCGAGTGTTTGTGCATTTCAACTTCTCCAGAAGTCGATACCGAAAAATTTAAAATCTATTTAAAAAAAGACTCGCGAGTAATAGTTTATCGCAGCCAGCAAGAGCTCGACGAATTCAAAATTAAAATTGTTACAGTACGGACTTTGCCCGCGTATACTGCGAGCATCACTATAGCCGAGACTTGTGCGACGACTGTAAACTTTCTCTTATTTACACACACACATTATTTTCCTCGAACGGAAAAAAATAATCGCTGTTAGGATGTTTCGCGGATTTATAGGACATTGTGTTGGCTGGTTTATTATTTTTTTTTATTCATGTACGTATATACCCGCCGTACCACATCGCGAGCGACCTGCAGGTCAGAAAACAGCGGTAGTGGTTCAAGGCTACACACAAGCTTAATACAGAGTGAAGGGTTAATTTCGCCCACACGCACCCTTTGCCGTCGCCGAGATTACCCTCGTGGCTTAACCCCGTCCGCTGCAGCACCGCTAATTACATACGCGGAGTCGTGGTATACTATAGCTACACATATTATATACATGTATATGTATATATACGTGATAGTTTGTGCAGGACGACGGGTGACCGCTGTTCCGGTGGCGCGGGTGGGTCCGAAGATCATTTATATTAACTAATAGCAATTAATAGATCCCAAGACGGTTGACGCTCTTTGTGTGTGTGTGTATATAATATATACATACCTATAACATTGGACGGAAGGCAAAAACGTTCGGTGTGTAAGGCGGTCGTCTCCGGTCGAATTAATAACGGAATTTGCGCGTAATGCGTAGACGGTATATCATGGTATATGCCAGAAGTGGTCGACGACGACCGTCGGGTGGGTTGTTTAAACGTTTAGATATATATATATAATATATATATATGAATGGTTATAGCCGTACGTCGTGGCGTGGGTTGTCGGTGTGTATATTATATCGAGAGGGCAAATTGTGCGCCCGTAAACTAATCTAAGACTTTTCACGCGGCAAAAACATCGACAAACAAGCGCATAGATTTATACCTATAAATTATGATATTATATATATTACATATAGCTATCGTTTTTGCCCGATAGTCATCAAGTGCAAGACGACCTACGTATACACACACACATATATATATATATATATATATATATATATAAATATATGCACAGATGATGCGATCGGTGGTATTGTCTTTTTGTGACACGCGGGTGACGACGTGGCGATCGAGAACACGATTGGAGACGTTATATATCGTTGAAGTTTTCCTATATATATATATATGTAATACACAAACCGATTTAATAATAATATTAAATTATGTCCTATTAGATCTTATAAAAATTCGTTGTTACTATGTTAACTATGTTAATATTCGTTTCTATGTACGCAAAATTATACCGCCCATGATGACAGTAGACATGTACGATTAAAAAACATAACATAATTCACACTATTCGCTATAAGTTTTTCAAATTTCGTATGATACCTACCGACACGTTTATTGAACGTCTTAATAAGTCGTTAAAAATTAACAATATAGGTACGAATTACTTAACTAAACTCAGCGACCCATTATGTACGACCGTGAACCGCACCCTATCAATTAAAACAGATTATTCGTAAATTAAACATAAATTTATATTATTATTTCTGCAGGTAAAAGCGATTTTCCCAAGATGTATAAAATAACTATTGATCCACGTGGGCTACTTTAAAAATATGTGCATACCATGATATGTTTGTATTGATTTTTGAGTGATTTTCTGTATCGTACATATTGACTTTGGTCAATGGATAAGTCATAGTAATGTTTCTAGTCGTTTTTATACTCTTCCTCGATACCTTATCTCGTATAGTAAATTCTACACGGATAGGCACATAATATACGAAACAAATCAATAATAATCGTCGATGAAAATATTACCAATCATTTGACTGGACTGAAACATAAAACATGAAATCCGAAGTATTATTCAGTGATCATATTTTATACGCATCGCTATAATAGTAGGTATCTATATTACCTGAACTCGACCAACAGACAATACGATCTCTACAAATGCTTGATGCTTGTATAGCGGGAAAAATCTAAATGGATGTCTAGCTGTTAGGATAAGTGGTGTCCGGTCCGTCTTAACCGCTCGTGCAGTGTTGTACATTTTGGATAGTATTTCGGTTCAAGGGATTTTAAAACTATCATTAATCGTCCCTTTCGCAAACTTCTCGTTATGCATTCTATACGTATATGGATGTAGCGAGAGGAAGCGAGAAAAAAACACACCAACACCGTCGTAATTAATTAAATTAATTTTTTCCACAGGAACAAAAAGAAAAAAAAACAAATACATTTTGTACAAACACAAAGCTCGGGTAATACGTATATTGCGTACAAAGGAAAACCTTTTGCCCGCAGAAAACAATGTGGAAATTTACATTCCGTTTGTTTTATGAATACCTGGAAGGGTTGGGAGTTCGGGACGGAAAAAATCCTTAGAGGAACACACGCGCGGCATCTCCCAGTAGCCACGCAAAGATATTCTCGCAAAAGTATTCATTTATATTATTTTTTTGACCCTCTCTTTCGGACTGCAAATGTAATTTTTTCTCTGTTACAGACGTGGTCCAAGTATAGGACGTAACGAGGGTTATTATTAATATTTTCTGTTTGTATATATATATATGTATGTTAGTGTGTGTGTGTGTGTATAGGACAAAACGACACGCTACGTGGAAGAAGGGTCAGAGAATTTTAATTTTTTTTTCTGCTCGCCGTCGTCGTGCGTGGTCCAGACAAAAGGAAAACGGCAAAAGCGAACGTGTGTTCTGGATACCATAGGATGAAAAAAATTTAATTACAGAAAATTATATATTTTTACCCCCAGAATTAATCAGCCATTGCGTATGCGAAGTGTGACGTGGGATTGGCTGACACAAAAATACAATTCGTTTGTCGTTATACTGCAAAGGGCCAAGCTGTGACAAAAAAAAAAAAAAAATACAATCGTCGAACGTGACCCTCGGATGCAATCGTATTTGAAAAATTGGTATACTTGAGCGTTCAAATAACGAACGTGGCAAATTAGTAAAAAATAACGATATTTTGTGTAAATCGAATTTTCCATTGGACTAATATTTTTATATTGTTTAAGTGTTTAAAAATAAAATAAAAAACATAGAACACGTTAAATTTATCGTTAAATAGTTTGAATAAAAACAATGATCCCCTAACGAATATCATACAACATCGAGAATCGATATCATATATTATACATATAATGTTATTTATATTGTTTTAAAATGAGATATCATATTATGCAATATATGATATATATATATATCATATTAATAACAATATTTTTAAGAACGTGACATTATATTTGCAAAAAATATTATATTACCTATATAATAATATAGTTATCTTTGGCGAACAATCAATATCATCCATGCACTGTATATGTCAACATTTAAAAATATAATTAAAAAATTAATTATAATAAATTACAATCATCAAACACGTTTAAATTCATCCACGTTGTTTTAATGTCATGTTTCAATTACTTTTGACCGTTTTCCCCATTAAAAAAAAAGCAACAACAACAATAAAAATGTAAATTGATTACCAAACAAAATCAAATTAAAATTGTTAGTAAAAACTCTAATACAATATTAATAATAAGCACATGAGTTATATGGCGGCTGAGCTCTGTACGCAGTTACTCTAGATTTTTTTAACTGTGTAGTCACTGTTCATCAATATTTTCCCCTTTACTGGGGAAAAAAATACTGAACGAATATATTAATAATAAAATAATTTCAATTTCACTACAAACGGTTTTTGATTATTAATTAATTTGTATCCGTTTTTCACTAAATAACTTTTTATTTCAGTGCACAAAGCATATACCTATGCAAAACATACCGTTTATTTTTCTACAAAAATAAACCAATGGCCAAGTTTAAACATATTATCATTATGAAAAATCTGTGACACATTCTAAAAAATAAAACAATATATTATATTTTATATTGTTTAGAATTTCGATAGTTTAAATTCATATTATTAATAATAATATGCATAATAAAGTATTAAATTGTAATGTATGCACTGAGACACAAACTAGGAATAAGCGTACCTATATTGTATATCATATTCTTACATTTTATTCAATTTTCTATTTAAGGTCTTCAAAATATTCTTAAAATATTGTATCCTAGCCTAAAAATAATGAACGCGGTCCGTTCCTCCTAAAGATGCCTAAGTTAAGCAATGCACCGTCGGTTTTAATTGTTTTACTAAGACACTTCAAAAACTTTCATTGCTTTATGTCTTTGGGTCAACAAGATTTATATTTGTTACCAGACATCACTGTCTGGGGTATATATCCGTGGTCATTTAAACAGAATTTTTTGTGTCCGAGACTCCTGCATTTCAACCAGTTTCTACTTCTGGTTGAGTTATATTGGTAGCAGAGTTGTTCTGTCACGATTTATAAAAATATACCGTCTTTCTTGCTCAGTATCGTGCTCTCGCGAAATGGTCCTAAAAACCGAAAATCTATAGTTGCTCTGTCACTTTCGAACTCGTCATTTACTTTAGTTCAGTATGCCTAGGTAAAACGACCGTTTATTTTATTAATGATATAGCTGATTTACATCGATTTTGGTCTCACTTTAAACTCGTCTTAAAGTTTTTTACTAAAGTCCAGTAGGAATTTCGTTTCTTACTTATGATTTCAAATAATGTTTAATTTCCATCATCAGCTGATATCGGTGATTATTTTTCTCCAATTGAGCTTATAACAGTCTATTTCATAAAAATATATACATTATTACAGTTAATATTATTAGTAGGTCACGTATTAGGCCACGACCGAGTTTTCTCATAGAAAATATAATACATATTAACCGACAATAATATGTAATTAATATGTATTAGCAGGCATGGTAATTAATTGATGTGTTTAAAACGTATGATATTGTACACTGCAAATAAATTCAGACACGCATAATAACAGCTATACATATATAGTCTATAATATATATAGGGACGAGTGGAGCGTTAGGAAATGTTAGGCGTGTTATTATATTATTATGAGCATCGTACGATCATACGGTTGGAGTTAATATTTTAATTTACGCGTAACAATATATAATAATAGAATATAATTTATTGGATGCAATTCGTAAGATATTAAACCACAAGGCCGAATGCGTTAAGGAAAAAAAATTGATGTGTTATCCATCGCACCGGGATTGGGAAACGTTTCGGGGAGTAATGTTATTATAGTGTATTATTATCATGATCGGTGTACCGGCGACTGCTGCTGTGGATATATCATGGCTGCAATAATTAACAGTAATTGAAACACGTTGCACTGGTGCACTGTTTGTGGTTGTACTATGATGGGAACAGTGAAAAATCAAACAGCGTTCTCGATTGAAATATAAAAAAAAATCAAGTAGACGAAAACAACGAATCGCTTATTATACGTATATATTCAAACGTCGATTCCGACAACGATTTTTGACAGTCGAAGTCTTCCGCCTTTATTATAGATATACCTACGCGATTGTACATATAACAATCATAATAATAATAATAAGAAGAAAAAGAATATTATGTGGTATGTGCCTAAGTGAGTATTATATTATTATACTATTATCGGTCGTGAAGATTTAGTCGCGATAAACCGAAGGTCTTCTCGATTTGGAACGTGTACGTGAATAAGTATATCAGAGCTATATTATTATATAATTATTGGTATACACGGTAGGTACCTACGTTGGTTACGTTTATTACGAAGGTTTTGCCAGAAACTGAAAATTTTAATCCCATTCAATTCGTGTGAAATGTTCGATATGCGCCTATATACACCTATATATATATTGTATATAATATGCGTACCTACTAATTGCTGCTGTTTGTCTTGTCTGCTGCAGCGGGGACGGCGACGAATGCCAACGGTTGACACAATGTGGTGGAATTAAAAAACGACAATAGCGTTTTTTATTATTATTATTACTATTTTATTATTATTATATATATAATATTATATATACACGTCGAAATAATAGAAACCCAAACAGGCGACATTAATAACGACACCTAACAATAAATAAATAACAGACGGCGACCGAACTGGCACGGCATACTTGCAAGTCACTCACAAGATTCCTCGTTATTTCCATGACAGACTGGATTTCGTTGTGTTTTTTCCCTCCGTGTTTCACTTCTAGGCGCCAGACTGCTCCTGCAACACGGACGTTCATACGCGTGTGCCTATACGTGTAGGTATAGATCGGTATATAGGTACCCACACGTATATAGGGACCGAGTAATTAACTCTTATTTGCTCGACTAAAGGTCAAATTTATATTATATATATGAGACATAACGCGTATTTACGATGCGTGAGAATATAGACAATACTTATAGGAGAAAAAATACGTCGCGACAAACAAAAGCGTTTTAAGACTTTTGACACATTGTGTAATGCTGGCGACGGCTCGTGTATATTATTATGTCTGTATCGGAGTAGCTGCTCGCCGTGTGTCGTCGTGAAAAATGTGAAAAATGATTATTGCCTTCGGTATGTCACCGTGACCTCGGAACAAATAATATTTCGTCCAAGGAAATCGTCAGAACGAATGAATGACCGCGCGCGCAGTTATAATATTATATATATATATTATAGTCTCGGACATCACACAATATACCGTTTGTGACAAACAATCGTACACACAAACTCTTCAATACGCGTTATTATTATTATTATTATACGATTTCCCATGACAGTTAAATTATATAAATAATAATTTGATTCGTACTAATTTTTATTTATTTATTTATTTCGTGTACATAATTCGAAGCGCATTTCGAAATGATAATTCGGCGACGAAACAGTATTAATGAATTTTAAGTAGGTAATCCGTCGAATGGAAAAATAAAAATGAAATTACAATTTATATTAAATTATTTACCAACCATAATATAGTTGAATGTGATAAAATATTAACATTTTATTTTTAATAATATCGTCATTTAAAATGCTCGATATTTCATTGGAATGCTGTATATAGATGATATATTTAATCAATAAATGAAATAAAATTGTTGAGGTTATATATTATACTTAAAATGCGGTTTATAGAATATTATATTATGATAAATAAAAATCAAAAATCAAAAATCGAAAATAAAACATCTACAATTACGATATACAATTGCAGTGAACTGAGAAACAATAATTGTGTTGATTAAATTTGAATATAAATCAATTTATTTTTAAATGCGTTTTGTTTTACCCGTATTGTATATAATCACTTAATACTTGTTGATAAACATTTTCTAAATGTTATTAAAGTACACCTATTTAGACAAAATAAGTTGGTTCCGCGACAATAATTTAAAACTATGTAGGTATATAGACTCATACTTATATATTATATATACACCATTGTGCAGTGTAGTATGTGTGTATATTTACGGTCGGTGTTTATTTGTTATTTTTTCTTCCGTTACGTTTTACTCACAACAAAATGTTTTATTATATGAATCGTATTAGGTTTCTCTAAACGAAATGTTCAATATTGAATAAAAACTATAGTGTGGTATAATACGTTCGTGCATAAAACTATAATCGTTTTTTTTTTCGTTTGTGAAATTCCTATTAGTTATACGTACCTATTTGTAAGCTGTATCCAAAAGCAATACAATATAATGTTTACCTATAGGTTAAATAATAATGGTACGATATATCTGAAGCGTGTTGATGTACGCCAGCTAGTTGGCCAGTTACTTGTGTAACTATTCATTTAAATGTTTGGTCAAAATATTCAATTATTTTTATTTTGTAATATTATTGGGTTGTATGTGAAACTTTTTTTATTCTCTACTGTAGGGGATATCCTATAATCAAGCCACAAAAATTAAACTAAAATTTTTGACCAAATAACAAAAATGAATTAATACCTTTTGTATCTGCATTTGGATTTATTATACACATCTCATAAACAAATTATTGTTTTTCACATGCTTTTAAGTACAAAAGAAAAAATATAAAAAGGTAAAAGCAAAAGGTATAATATGACAATAAACTGTAATACCCAGCAATTTTTTGTTCAAAAAATGTTTAAACACGAAAACACTAAAAACTCAGATTCCTCAACCCCTGAAAATATTCCTTTTCATACGCAGAATAAACTGTTTTGTGAAAAATTAGCACACGTCACTTGTAGACGAGCATATAATATTGTCTAATATGCTTAAGCACCTTCAACAAAATATGTATTATGAAAAAAACATGAAAATCCGGACTGTGATTATTATCATAAAAATAATTTAGGTATACGCGTCGTCAATCTATGTGTCTGGATGTCTGTCTCTCTCTCGACGCCTGCAGCGGTGTATATAAACAAGAGGAGGACTCGGTCCGCATTTATAGAGTCGTCTCATTAGAAGCAGTCGGTCGAGCGATACGCGACGCTGCTGTCACACGATCACTACCTCGTCCCCTCGTTGTCCTCGTCCTCGTCCTCGTCATCGTCATTGTCGTCATCGTAGTCGTTCGTCAGGGCACGTCCGCGTTTATATACATAATATATCTTTATTTATATATTATATATATTATATTGTATATAGACGAGCACCAGTGGCGACGGTGTCGCCGCCGGAGGGCTCGCACGGGGCGACCGGTCGAGAGGGCATGCCACTGTGTACGGTCTTGAGAACAATCCACTCGAAAAATGTCCTATGGGACAGCAGCGCAACGCGTTTCAAAAGTAATAATAATAATAATAATAATCATAAATATATATACACGTCATTGTTTTATCCCCGTGACGTTTGACAAACAATCCTTTTTTCTTTTTTTTTTTTCATTCTTCCCTCACCGACCGCCGCCAACTGCATATAGTAGCCGCCGCCGCCGCACAATCGTCGCCGTTGTTGACAACTACTAATACTACCTACTCCCACTAGTACTACTATTACTATACTACTACTATGCTGCTCCAATGACGACACAATGGGTTTTTGACGAGAGACGTGCCCGCGTGCTGCAGCGTCGTATGTATATAGGGAAATTTTCGCCTCAAACCTCACGACGACGATGGCGGCGGCGGAGTCGAGTGCACCCCTTTCCCTCCCCACTCCACGTCGCTATCAGCGCCCCGAGAGAGCCAAAGGACTATTTAAAAATTCCGAGCGAAGGCGTTCGGCCCCCGGGCCATCGGATCTTTTGTTTTTTTTTTTTTTCCGGGCGGATAGAAATTAAAAACGGAAATAATTGTCGGAGGAACGAAAAAAAAACGTATTATTATCATTATTATTATAATATGCGCGCTAGTATAATAACAATTATTATTATTACTACCCGCTGGTGGCGGTACTCGATGATTTTCCCGAGTATCATCGCCGCCGCGCGGTCCGTATATATTATATTCTCATAAAACACCACGTACAATAATAATAATAAGCAGTATATGGGTAGGTATTACCCACCAGGTATATATATGTGTCATACTGCACTGGTTACATGCCTTTGAGTTTGTTTCCAAAGCACACACACACCTGAAGCGTAATATCATAATGTGTATTATTCGCGCACTGCAGTATATAATATGTTCCTACTTAAAGTGATGTCGTCGCAACATTAATTGTCGTTTGTTGATGAAAAAAAGTATACGTGCCGAGTGTCCGAGTCGGAGAGAAAAAACAAATATCGTACGAGGTACACATATGTATGTATATTATTATTATATACATATGAATATAATATTCGTACACGTGAAAAAGTGTAACGTTTTGTTTAGCGTGTGACTAATGGTCTGTCGCGGGTGCCGTCCGCTGGGGGGGGGAGATTCCTATACATATATACATATATATATAATATAAGTATTTACCTATATGTATATAATATTGTATCTGTATTATTATATATATATATATGTTTGTATACACGTGCAGCTAAAATTAGTACACTTGCGGTGTTATGGGCATGTAATAATATTGTACCGCGGTGAAACGTTACCGATTTGGAATACGCACATACCAGGTTAATTAATTTTCCATTCGTATAGGTATATAATAGGTAATATAGGTATATATATATAGGAAAACTGCGAAACGACGTGTACTATACAGTGATAGCCTACCATCGTGTAGACAATATTGATATGTTATGGTATTTATAATTTATGTTATACTACGCTCGTACGTTATGTGTTATATGTATAAAGTATATATAGGTGGTATGTGGATGATTGATAAATGTGTCATCTAAAAACATTGTCGTTCGTATTTTTACTTCCTACACAATAATGACAACATATAACTTCGTTTTACACGCGATACCAATATAATAATTACTCTAGATAAATATATACGTATATATATATATATATAATATACAGTATACTTGCTTTGTAATATTATGTATTTATTGTATATGATGCAAATATTATAATGTAAATTTAAACACGTCAGAGAAAAAACGGTCAGTCTCATGACACGTCATACAATTTACTATTATGTGTTACGGCTATATATAGTCTGAAATTGCAGGGAAATGCGAATTACCTGGATAATTTACACGTTAACTGTCTTGAGTTGTTGGATTGATATTTTAACTATTAACTAATTAATGCGAATAATATATTTAATTATTGTTACACATGATATAGGTATATTTGTCTAATATTAGTTTTAAAATTCGTTAAACTCTGATGGCATTTTGATTTAAAATAAAAAAATATATTTCTTACACTCTAGTCCATCGGTTAGACTAAGAAATCGCTTTTATAGTATACCCTTGACTACGCACCTAACAGTGATCGATGTATAGACTATTTATCTATAATGGAAGACATAAATATACACCGCACAGATCGAGTTTTAAAATCTTACATAATATTGTGTTATTTCACCGAAGTTTTTTTCTTTTGCCGCCCTTCGCGCAAATACTACACTCAGTATTACGACGCGCGTGGATTTAACGATTTCATCTGCGTCTATTATTCACAAATTAGGTCACTAAACAATCATATCGATAGGACCTACCTGCATTTTTATAGTATACCTATTAAATAATGCTATACGAATTCGATTGTATCGAATCGAAAAATCGACGTCAACGAAGTGCTGGACGGGGGAAAGGATACATAATAATAATGACACTGTATTAATGCGACTTTCGAAATGTTCGTCACGATTAGACTTGTGATAATTTTCGCATGACAGCTCAACGTGCAATTTGAAGCATACGCATTGTTGCAGCTCGGCGCGCAGTTAGCGATTTACTGCGTTTTAATATTGCTGTGGTTTGGTGCGTTAAGACGTTTTGTACATTATGACATACAGTACCCATGTCCTATATCTATATAATATGTATAACGTGATCGGTGTTCCAACGTGTAAGTACATTATGTATATATATATATTAAACATTGTAACTTGTGGCATATCATATATACAACGTGACGCATAACAATGTACTCAGTAATTGCGACTTTCCTCTAGAAATCTGTGTCGATGTTACATTAAAATAATAAATAATTATTATACAAACTACATCGATTTTATAACATATAAAACATACCTACTGCAGATTTTTAATACAATATATTTGTCAAATTTCATACATATACATCATTGATAATCTTTCCGTTATTATACTATCTTATTTATCATAGATTCGCCTGCACTGTTCACCTAAAGTATTAAACGGATTTGTATTAAAATAAATCATATTATATTCACTATCCTAAAAACAAACATTTTACATTTTAATACCACCAGATGATATATATTATAATTTATAAGCATCTGTATATACAAAGTATTTATTAACACTTATTTACAGTATGTAATATTTTAATATTACGGATAAGAAAAAAAAAAAACATTAATCAAATTTCACATTGAAATTATTTCCTTTTGGTACGGATTTCCGCTTTATATATTTTATATATAATATTTTTAAGTAAACAAGGAAATATTTTAATTAAAAATTCTTTGTTAGGTATAATAACAACACTCGAGTTAAATCAATACTGTATCGGATTGGCGTTCCTTTCATTAAGTATAAGTCACTCAGAAACGCATTTAATGTATTTATATACGAATATGGAAATGGATTCAAATATAGCATGCTCTAGTCGGTATAATTTTTTAGTCACGGAACATTATTTCACATGCGATAACGCAAAACGAGTGTGGGAATAGTCATAAATCGAACCCCCGTATTATAATGTGAGTGTACTTATATATATATATATGCAACTTCAGTGACTCCGGAAATATTAAGAAATAGAAACTTATTGTGACTGTCAAGTTTTAAGAAGTTTTAAAAAATGTTCGAGACAAGTTTTAACTACCTATATTATCCGTTTACAATATGCACATACATATATATATAATATAATACGTTTATTATTATCTTTTATAGTACCTTATATTATATATATATATATATATTTATCATTATATATTTAGTACAGAAGTAACCAGACAAAAATATAATTTTTTTTTATTTCTTAGTAGTTTTATCGAACGCTCACCAATCCCCCCCCCCCCCCCCCGTTCGATAATAATATAAAATATGTAACCATATATTATATTATACACAACGCATAATATATATTATATTATTATATTATATCTGCTGTTACAAATATGAGTAGTTTTAATGTATCTCCGTGCACACACACACACACACACACATACATGTTGAAAACATTTCGATTTCGTTTCAATTTCCATAATCCGATTACCCCTTTCTTCGTGTTTAGGACCAAACACACACTTCGAATTTCTCACCTTTGTAATATGCGTAGTCCGGGGGTCACCCGATCACGTCGAACGAGCGATATAAATAATAACGACTCGACTACAACACAACCCATAACTCGAAGTCGGTACTCACACACACACTCACACACAAACATAAGTATGTGTGTGTATACATGTATTAATCTTCGACAAGTACATAATAAACGAGAACCCCCTTCACCCCTACCAAGAAAAAAAATAAAAAAATAAATTATATCGTTTGGTGCATCATGCACGTTATGCGGTGTATATAGGTATACGGGCGGCGGGTCTATTGAAATTCGAATATTATATATAAATTATGCGCGGCCCGAATGTTCTCCGCCCATTATTTTTTCGGATAATTAAATATCCTACCCCGCTAATACCTGTGCGAAACGAACCACTCGTATATACTGCAGCACAGAGAATTAACCCTCCGCACAGGCAGCGGGCGGCGACGCGTACCTATTTTAAACAACGAAACCATTTGATATTCTAATTTATTCCGGTAGTGTATTGTTCGGTTCGATAACATTATACTTGCCCAATTGTATATATATATATATATAGGTTATATATATATATATAGTTGATGTTCGAAATTGTTTCTTTTTCAGATGAAAGGATTATCTTTCCGAACGCGCGAATTCTGCCGATCATATAGCTCTGCGTAGGCCATGAAGTCTTTACGTTATATTTGTATATACATTGTATAGTTATGGTTGAAGGAATCTCCCGGAGGATTGCGATTTGCCGTCGATCGGAAGGATATTGTCCAAATTCGCATTGTCTCTGCGTTATTATTATTATTTGTTTTTTTTTTTTACTCGACTAAATTTTCGGAATATTAACATAATACTCGTACCTATAATGCCTCCGCCTACACCCCGCCGACCAATGGTCTATGAACGTGGTTGCGGTATACGATATTTGTAGAGAAACAATTGGTAACAATAATTGCCATCTAATCTATTCCATTGAACGGCCGTAGAATGTAGATAATAACAATGGCAAATACGAATAATGCCGATACAGTCCGATGGGGTAGGGGGGTGGAGATAATAACAATTCGGTCCGCTAACACGTTTAACAATATGTAAATCGAACAACCGGATGTTTTTAAGGTAGAAAAATTTTACACTTTGTTTGGTGCAAGACATTGTACATAATTTTCGTTTAACAAATAACAACGAATAACAACTAATTACATAACTACCTAAATAGTTAATATGCACGCGTGTGTGTGAGTAGCAGTTATTACTTAAAAATGACATGGTATGCGTAAAATATCCTACGCATACCTACCCGATTGATAAAATTCAATTTGATTTATTCGCATATCAGATTTCAAAGATTTCTGACTAATCCAAACGATCATAATATGATATGATCAAGTGTGGACTACATGCAGGCACATATGCAGCTGCAGTCGCCTAAATATTTTGAAAAACGAGGTATGCAAACCACATACATAAATATTAGTTGTGTGTAGATCCCATTAGAACGATGTTGCTTCATATAGTAGACAGTATATTACACAGTTTATTATTTATAACTGATAAATTATAAATCTTTACGTAATAATTATATTATATATCTATTATTATCCATTCAACGGGTAATAACGTATTATATAGGATAGATATGACATACATATTCCATGTATACATATAGGTATAAATACTATAAATGTGTAAACATGTACAATGAAATGGACATTTTTTCACTCATATTCATATGCTTTCCAATCATTTTTTTGTTTTTTTTTTTTTTTTTAACAAACAGATTTATTAAAACGACTACACACACAAGCTGCGTATATATACGAAAAATATTATAACTGCAGAATGTTTAGCATACTTAAAACTTAATATATATATTATGTTTACGCGTGTGTAATTATATGTATAAATGAATTGTTTGAAAACACAAATTTACCGTATAATCGCGCATTTAAACGTATTTATAATGTTCGGTTAGCGAACACCTACGGTATTGTCTCATTGTCCCATACTCCCATTTAATATTAAATCAAAAAACAACTATACAATAAACTTAATATAAACGTATTATTGTGTAATATAATATATGACATAATACGATGGTGCATTTAGAATTCAAACGCATTTGAATAGAATAAAAATAATTCATTTAAACTGTAATTAAATAATAATTTAAACGCGTATAGTCAATTGTACACTGCAGATATTGAATTAAGTCGAAAAAAAGTTGTATAAGTGTAAAATAATGTAATATAAAATTAATTTTTTTTTTTACAGTTTTGAGTGAAAAAACATATATTGTACTTTGTTTCCCTCTATCTGTTTATCACGGCGATATATGTGATGTTTTACTGCAGTGGACCACATTTGAATTAATAATAAAATCATGACTAATGCGTCGACGAAAACCCGAAGGCGGTAAAATAATGTGACCCGCGGATTAGAGTCGGGCGGCTGCAGCGAAATAATTCAACGGTTTTATTTATTATTATTTATTATTAATAATATACTGATAATATTATTTTTTTTCTCTCGTCGATGTTCCACCTGAACGTCTCATCCCCGGACCGATGGGAAACAGTAGCAGCCCATATATTATAATACTCACGGCTGCTGCAGCGCTATACATAGTATTATATACCATTAACGGTCGAGGAAATCAGATTTCCTCATTTTAATAATCCTGAAGGATCGGGTTCACATAGCCGTAAATCTTATTTCTTACACAATAAAATAATAATAATCATTATGCAGTCGATGATGGTTGAGTGTGTTCGAGTGGCCCGGGGGAACATATTTCGCATCCGAAATGAAAAAAGAAAACATTTGCATATAATTCCAGAAGAAATCTGGAACGCTCTCCGAACGAGAGACCTGCGACGTGCTGCAGGGGGACCGTTTGTTATCCGTAAATAAATCAAAACAGATACTTTTGGAGGATTAATAAATTTACATAAGAACCGCACACCGCGTGCACACGTAATATATAATAATACTCTCGATAGTGTACGAGTGTGTGTGTGTGCCTGTACAGCGTGTACAATAATTTATCAGCTATAAAATATTTTTGTGTTGATGAATATAATAGCAGCAGTAACACTTCATGGGTGTACCTATGTGTGTGTGTGTGTGTGTGTGTGTGTGTGCGCGCGCACTATAAGATTCGAAGGCTGCTGTACCTATTTAGGTATATGTGTGCCGGCTAAATCTATTCCTGCAGCCATAAACGTATATAAAATCTATTATACGAGTATATACCTTTAACCAAACACAATGGTAGTTAAATACCGTGTGTATACGCACATATTATATTATATATATTAGGTATACTGCAGCTTGGTGGTGTTCGATAAAGAATATAAAATTCGATTCGTCGTGCATATAATTGATAAACCTGATTTTCAAAAATATCATCTTCGAAACGGCAAACAATTATATAATATTGTGTACAAACACAACAAACGAAAATATTTCCCCGCTATATACAATATTAATTTTATTCCACGAGAAATCTATCGAATTCCGATGAAGGTACGCACCTCCTTCCTACAATATAAATATACATCTACTATATATACCTATACCGGTGTGGGTATTTTTTTTTTCTTATACTTTATATTTTTTATGGCGATTATAATATTATTCCGATATTATAGGATTTTGAGTGTAAAAAAAAATTCCTCGGCCCAATACCGTCGGGCGACGCGCGTGTAATCCGAAAACGATAATAATTATTATTGTGCGGCGGCCATATCTGTTCGGAATAATTGTATAATATATCTGTGTGTTATACGCTGTATACATGTGTACCTATTTATAATAATTTGTGTGTGATATCGTGTTTTCTTTGTATTTTCATAAACGTGTGTCCCGCGTGTGATACGTGTGACGTATGCACCGCGCACGACGGTTCATTGAATATATATATATATGCGATATATATATATATATATACGGTGTAATTGGATAAGGTATATAACACCACGAACACACACATATGTTTCTCTCCCGCCAAGTCAATTTCAAAGATTATTCACCTAAAAAACATTCAGCCCCGGTGATTTATTATTTTCAGAATTTAATACGCTCACAAAAACGTCAGACGTACGCACAACCGATAAATCTAACCGTTTTCGGTCTATCGAAGTCACAAAAATATCATTTTATAGGTCACACAACGCCGTCCTCCCTCATCTGCGATGTAGCTTGCCATCATTTCGGAGGACCTATAAATATTTTGGTTATTATTATTATTAATTTTTTTTTGAGAAGCATTCTTCAACAATAAAAAAAAAATTAAGAAAATGTAAATTAAATGAATCTCCGTGTGTGATTTATATTTAAAAAAATATTCTTCGGGTATATCGTATACTATAATATAATATTTATCACAAGCACGTTTCAAACATATTTATACAGATAGAGAAGAGAAGTGTGGTGAATAAAAATATAATGTTTTGACTAAAATATTTGTATTTATAATATCGATAGTTATATCGTGTTCGAAGAGATATCGCGAATCGTTATTCACGCGTAATTAAATTTTTTATTGTAACAAAAATATCTAAGCATTCCAATAAATTTTCGTACATTTATTTTGTGTATATTATTACTATTATTATTATTATTATTATTATTATTATTATGTAGGTACACTTAAATTCCAAAACAATGTTAAAAAATATATACACGAAATCATGTTACATAATAACATTATACTAGTGTTTGATATTATATTATTGTATATTTTTTTGAATAACGAAAACTATTGTAATATTATTTTACACTGCATATGCCTTACCCTGCCACCTGTTAGGTACGATTATTATACGCGTGTACGGCCAAGATTCCCATTATTGATTTCTATTATTCTTAATAAAATATTACACACATGTACCTATACTCTGTAATTGAGCATAACGCGACTTGTTAGGCCTGTTAGGGCTGTATGCCTACAGCACCTTTGTCTTTCGGTACTGTTGTAAACGCATTATTATATTATATCACATACAATAGCTCTGCAGCGTATTAAGCGCATCGATACGAATAGACAGCGGCGAGCAAAATAACAATCGAGAAAACGCAATCTTATGAGTGCGAGTCCTTACTTCCTTATTGTGCACTGTGCTGCAGTATAATCGTTTGCCTATATGTTTAATGTTTATAGAAAACTATACCGTTTGACGTTGCGAGCGGCACAGTTGTACAACAGATTGAACTCATCACAAGATGTGTGGTTAACCGAAATTTTCTTCTAATCTTTTATTATTAATATGATTATGATTACCTACAATGCTATAATATATTATATTATGTTATTATTATCTATAAAGGCATATCTTATTATTATAATTATATGTATATAATATATATATATTTTTTTAATGATTGCGTATTCGACATTTCTCGTCGGAAAATCGAAAGTGCGCGAATCACATTGATAGTGTTTGTTCACATCATGGTATTTTATACACATCATATTAGGGCTATTCTATGTACCTATTCTCCCATCATATGTGTAGGTATTATTGTATATAATATTATAGGCGTATAATATACGTCACGTAGGTACAGGAAACCTGTGAGGTTACCTGATCGACATTTTCGGTTGTTATTTTTTTTCCTTTTCCGGATATGCCGTCGGAAAAATATGTTCGTTAAAAAAAAAAAAAATGATAATAAAAATCACACACATTAAAATAGTTATAATTGAGCGTCTATACCACCCCAAATCGCATGGGCAGGAAGAGTATTCTTCCCGAGTGTCTATAATGTATGGCTGCTAGCTGTAGTGCTGTATATACATAATATTATATGTGCACGAGTGTTTGTTGTATGTATTACGGGTATATACCTCACGTGGTATACGAAAAAAAAAAACGGTGTCGTCGTAGTCGTCGTCGCGGGCCAACGGCGTGTTCTCCCCGCAGCATCCGGTAAACCGCGCGACGGACGAAATTTGAATAAAAACACCGTCAATAATAATAGGATAATGCGAGCACGACGACAGCCAGTACGGTCTTATTGTATGCGCTGTCCTTGAAACGTCTATTTTGAATATAAACCGATTATACATATTATATTCTGTGTATGAAAATATATATATATTATGAATAATAATAATAATAATAAGAGACAAGTATAATGAAATAATGATAATAATAATAAAAAATTTCGCTTTCATACAAATGCACGGAACGGTATTAATGGCCGTGTATTGTCTGTTTTGAAAGCGCGTCTTCTATTATTAATATTTTTTTATATTATTATTTCGAGTGATATATATATATATATATATATATATATATATACTATTCTTTTTCCAACATTTATAATAAATATATATTTATGTGTGTGTGTATACATACGTGCGGCGTGTGTGTGTGTGTAGTACGTTGATTAAACGACAATAATGAGAGAATAATAGGATTAAAAAATGGGTATATTATATCCCTATACGCACACATGCGCGAGCTCGCGCGGACCCACGCTGACGTTGTCTTATGGCGAGGCGGCGGTGGTCGTAAACAATAAACCGCAAACGATGATGGTGATGAAAAACCCGCGTAAGACCAAAGAGAGAGAATGATATAGGTATTAGATAAATTTTGAGACGTTGTGCGTATACGAAGAGAACGCGTCGGCGTCTATATAGGAAACTCTGTCGACCTTCGATATAATGCAAGCCCTGCAGCAGCATGTCTATGCAGGATTCGATGGTTCTCAATGTTTGCACGCTCGTTGCACCGGGTACTGCAGGAGATTGCACGACGAGCAGCTGCAGGCTTGCGACGACGAGAAGACTTTTGACTCCGCCCTATATTAGGTTTTTGTGGTAAGTGCAGTATACCTACGCTGGTGACCAAAGGCACCAACAGTGGTAAGTTTATATTATAATATAAGTATATACCTTAGATACAGACTGCAGCTGAACGCGTAGTATGTATCTGAATATAGTAGTCGAACAATCGATAGTATGGTTATGGCAGCATAGTGAGATAACCGTTAGTCGCGGCGGGGTGGTGAACAACTCTCCTCGTTCATAATATCGTATGTACGTATAAATCGACGTTCGGAGGGTTTTCGTTTTTGACTTCGAACACCTAGCTAAAAGATAAACTCAAAAGTATCATAATTATCCGTTACTTACCTATATTCAATTTCGAAATCTCGAAACCGTACATACATGGTAAATTGATTTAACAAGGTGGAATAATCGACGTTATACGAGAATAAATTCTACACTTTTGAAAAATCGTCGATAAGTATCGAACTATACGAGACAGTAAAGCATCATAAATTCATAAACCAGAACCGATGTATTAAAAGAGCTTAATTTCTCAAGTTTGTCGATTTATTTGTAAATGTATAATGCGTATAAGCAAATAATACGATACACGAAATTCAACGTGTAATTTATTAGGCGGAATAATGCTGCGTTATTGTGTAATAAATTATGAATTTTTTTTTCCTCAATCAGCCCGCAATTAAAACAACATTTTAATCGACAAATGTACATAATACCTACAGTATAATAATGTGTACCCACGAAATCATTTCACTGGTTTACGAGAAGGTACAGTGCATTATCCCTCTCGATTTTCAATACAACGGCGGCATTCACTCAGTTAATAATAATAGCCTTTGAAGTGACCCTTTTTAACACCCCTTTCTTCCGGCACGACCGCAAACCTCGAACCATTCGAGCACTTTGACCCTATACGATAGTTTGAAAAAATAACATTCTTGAATAATACAGTATATACTCCTCTTTTGAAACATTACAATTATTATTACTGTTTAGTGTTTAATACGCATCAATAAAACACTATAATAATAGTGTTATAATAATATAGATATACCTCCAGGTTATGTACACACGTTTGTCGATGTTATATTTGTTTGATCGTATAATTTAAGTAGACGCATTAATAATGTTACTCATTTACCGTGGTCACAGCTATACTTACTCATAACCAATATACACCAAATACGGTTTACGTAATATACACAATACACGTGGTCAACAAATGCTGAATTACGTGCTTTAATAAGCTACGTATCCTGCAGTGGGTGGACGATAACTCATACAATTGTTTTGTTTTAAATTAACTTTTTAGAGACAATGACAAATAATTTGAGCAACGATGACTATTTGTAATTTATTATACATAAATATTAATTTAAACATACTTCGAAAACTATTAACGGAGCTATAGTTTCAGAGGGGGGAAATATCAAATATAGTAGATTATTATAGTGATTAATTATATCATAGACCCGATGAATGAGAAAATATCATTGACATGGTTACGTGTATGGTCTTGGGTAGGGTCAATCTATACATCAAAATCGATCGAGTGTAGGTACGTATATAAATAATATAATTCGCATGACAAAAAATTATGCAAATTATTTTCGTAATCGATAATTATGAAACTAACCCGACAATATTTAAGTATCGAAACGAAAGATGCAATTTTAACGAACAGAATTTATAACTTAATTATGCATATTATTAATTGTTGGGAAGTATAATTTTTTCGCATTTTTTAACTTCACTATACTGCAGTTAACACGTATAATCACAGAATATATGGAATTGGTATTTTATCTATTCTTTTTTGGTATACTATTAATTATACGCATATTATTGAGTAGATTATATAATTGTACAATATAATATTTTGATCATTGATCACATACTATCATATTTATAGTTATTTAATATTTAAAATCTGGTGAAACGATTTGACACAAGATGAAGGATTTTAAATGTAATAAATAACTTCACAGCCTTCAACTGCCGAATAGTAAAAGAAGGGACCGTTTTGTGGACACTGGAACCAGAGACGACGAAATCGATACATACAGTGTAAAACCGTATTCAGTATTTAATAGGTGCAGTATAATAAATTACGAAATCGGTCAAGTCGGCACGTCATCGGTTGACTTTAGAGCAATGAACGTGGCAGATATATTGCATGTTACACAATGGATACAACTAGGACATTTTTATAAATTTGAGATAAACTCACAAAAATAAATATTTTTAACGTCTATTGAATAAAAGAGTAAAGAAATAAAATATAAAAGAGTACCTAACCTTGTATTTAATGTTAGCGCCTTAATATATAGATATAAGGACCTGGAAAGTCAAAATGGTCCAATTTGCTGACCGTCGTCGTTGAGATGGAATCTAGGTCAATATTGTCACCCGATCATTTGGCATTCATTGGTTTTTATTGGGATAACGAACAATCCGGTTTTAAAAACGGGTGTATAATGCATTTTCAAATCTAAAATACTAAAATTAAACGTTGTTTTAAAAATTATTTTGCATGATTAGATCGCGATCAGTAGATTCCGCAGGCACATATGAATATGATATGGTTCTTTTTAGGATGAAAAATCGTCCATTTTGCAGACCCTCTTGCAGGAGTATAATATTATTATTGAGATTACAGATTTTGAACGTCTGCGCAGGATACTGCAGCATGGTTAGTACCTATATAGGCTACTGAAAACCTCATACAACTATAAGACGGAATGTGAATACCTATATATATAAATATTTGGCATAATATCCGCACGTACCTTTATTGCGGCAAAACGAAAAGTCGTGAATAAAATACGATAAAACAAACCGTGTAATGGCAATAAAATGCATTGTGTTGAACTTCCGTTCGTTATTATATGACACGCGTCACATAATATTATCATATCGCCTAATGTCGTAATATATATTAATGAGGTTTTTCAAACTAGATAGGTTACATATTCATATATAGTTTTACGTTTGATCGCCGCTGTTAAGGTGAATACAATGGTGTATTTTGAGTTAAATAATTTCTCGTTTATTTTTGCATAATTTTGCTTTCGGAGTGCGGTGCGTTTCGGTACGGTCTTTATTCGCGACTGACTAACGGCTGGTTAAAGACCGTCGGCGATTGTCGCTTTTATAATATAAAAATATCGATATCCCGACCGGTCTCCACCACGAACAATGATTATAGGTTTTACCTGTGATAAAAACGACTCGTACCGAACAACCGCACTAGCACTAACTATATATGATGCATTGCATCTCACCCGATATGTACGACCCAGAAAACATAAAGCGCGGGACCGTATAATTTCTAAAACAGATACAATGACATATTTTAGATTATTATAAACATAAAGAACATATAGTACATAACATAATATGTAGAACGACAGCAAAGTGTACATAACTTATATAGTGATTAACCATTAATAATATAGTTGTAGACGTTGTATATAGTAAACGTGTTTGCGTCGATAATATTATATTCCACTTAATAATATAACATGTATATATAGTCGAAGAGACGATAGCTTAATATTGCGATACAACGGGTGACGACTTTAGAACAGCCAGTAAACCCACTACGCACACACATTACACCCACACAGTCGAAATCAACGCGATCCTTAGGAACACATTATTTTTATGACGACGGTGATGACGCGTGTCCTACGAACATAATTTGGAAGACAATTCAAATCGGATACGTATATAGGTAATCATATAGTATATCATATACTAATGTGTGAACGCAATCGTTAACCATTTTATTATTGGCAATAATATCACTGTTCTCCGTCAATCCGCGATCGTCTGCATAAGAACACGTTTTTTACCGTCTCTCGTCGATTTTCGATAACACGAGTTCGGTTTTTATTCGACCCTTCCCCCCTCATTCTACCGGTAGGGTTCTCTACACACAGCTCCACTGATGCTCATATAGGTCATATAGCTGGGGCATTTGCCCCCTCTGGCTTTTTCAAAATATTTTTTTTTAATTGAACGTTTTAAGATAAATTACTTTATCTGAGCGCACGATAGTGCGCCAGGCCAAGTTACAGCAATGCCAGTGTGTATCTTTACACGAACCAATTCGCCCTTTTTTTCTAATCCATATATCTCTGTTTCCTCTTTAGATAAACTTTTGAAATTTAAAACACAGATTAACCTCTAGTAGCTTAGGACGCTGTCAGAAAATTGGCCTTTAATATTGTGCCATTTCAAAATGGCAGGATTTCAAAATTTGCAATATTGTTACTGACTCACTGACTCACTGACTCACTGACTGATCATCAAAATTATAAGACACTTCCCGTATAGGTAGAAACGTGAAATTTGGCACAAAGGTAGATTTTACAGTGTATAACTAAAGGAAAAAATCTAAAAATTGAATTTTATTCAAAATGAATGCCTCTCCAGAGTGTGTATTTCTAAACGTATGAAGTGGCGGGCGCGCTTAGCACGCATAAACGTTTACTTTCAAACAGCGTTACAATATGGTAATAAGAAATTGTTTGTAGTTGACTTATATATATATATATTTATAAAACATAATCATGTTTTCGTACATTTATTTTATTCAAATACAAAATATAATATACTCATACAAATACAGAATATTTTAATAATATTCGTCGGTTTGCAAACGATAGTTTTACGTGATAACGTCACAAAAAATTTTGATCCCTGTCAGGTGAAAGCCAAGAATAGTGCCATTGTTGAATATAACCGTCTAAGAACTTTGTATAGGACAGACTAAACAGACATTCCATCTAAAAAGTCCCGACGACGAAAAATAAAAGACCGTACTTGGGTTCTTTGCATGGTATTGACAACGCTCAAGGGTCCAATTTCTCAGGTCCTCGACAGAAACCCAAACGGTCTTACAAGAGAAAATCTATGACGTATAAAAAAATAAATTTAAAAAAAATAAATAATAACAACACGTCGTCCACGGCGCTGAAGCCCGCAAAAATAAATTATATCCCCAACAAAAACATAACAGTGAAAAAAGGCCAAGTTCAAAACTCCCTCCCAAAAAAGTCGGCCTGTCAAAGTAGTGAAATCTACATTGTGGCCAAGTCTGCTATTTTTTAATTCATAGCCTCAATGCACTCCTACATTAAAGAGCAACACTTCTCTTTTATTTTTATTGTTTAACACTTGGTCAGTTTCTGAATGAGGAATAAAACATCACTATCGAATGTGCTCACTTATGACCTACGAGGGTGATGGGGAGAAGAAGATTCAGAAAAAAGTAAAAGGTTTAGATTTCTTCTCAAAAAATACAGCGAATCATAGTAAGTAGTGGTATCTACATTGCGGCCAAGTCTAGTTTATTCCTCATTCAGAAACTGCAGACCAAGTGTCAAACAATGCAAATAAAAGAGAAGTGTTGCTCTTTAATGTATAGGAGTGCATTGAGGTTATGAATTAAAAAATAGCAGACTTGGCCACAATGTAGATTTCACTACTTTGATAGGCTGACTTTTTTGGGAGGGAGTTTTGAACTTGGCCTTTTTTCACTATGTTTTTATTGGGGATTTTTTTTTCTCGTGTCAGGCATCATACTGGTAATTATAAGTTAGCAATCTAGACTAGTTTATATAACTGGTTTACAATTTAAAACAATACATAAGTAGGGGGACAAGGAAGAAACCTCTACACGGTGTTCCCCAGGCAACAGTGGATCTAACAGTCCACTGGCTAATTCTTCCACACCCAGGCTCATACTCATTGGGGATACTATATTACAACAAATTTAAAGTATATAAAATAAGTTGTAATATAATAAAATATAATATATTGTATACGAGTATAATAAAAAAGGTTATTATTTTGAAACACCTAGTAAAATTATAATATTTATCGTCAAATCCTAACATTCCCCCCCCCCCTAGAAAAATTTCTGCGGGCGCCTATGACTATAGTTCGCAGTGCTCGAGTTACGCCGGGATCGCGATGATGCCTCCACGATGCGGCATCAGTCGTGTGTGATCGCAACAATATCATAAAATGTTTATGGGCGATATGTGTAGAGCGTCGTCGAAGGTGTACAAAAGAAGAGTCAGTCAAAACAACACAATCGAACGAGACCGAATTGACGGAGAATTCGATTCGGCGCGCGTAACGATGCGATGCGTGTGTGTCAGCGTAGGGGAAAACGGCGAATATAGCCTAGCTAGGTATATTATATAATACATATATGTATATAAAATAATAATAATATCATTGTTATTGCAGCGATGGGCCTCCGGAGCAGTGAAAAGAAACGATAAAAGGCGAAATTAAGAAACACACACACACACACACACACACACACACACACACACACACACACACACACACACACACAGACGCGCGTGTACGAATTATTTTTGTATTATTATATTATTGTTAGTATTGTGTATTTTTTTTTTTTTACGCGCATATTAGGTATTGTGTTGTATATTATAGGAAACCGCGCGGACAGACGGCAAACACACACTGTACGAATATAATATAGGTATATATATGTGCGTATATTATATACCATGGTAACTCCTCGTCGCGGACGACTCCGCACACCTGTGGCGCGTTCATCGCCGCCCGTCTATAACAGGTGATACACAATGACAAGCGGCCGATCGGCCGTTTATACGTCTGTAACGACCGTCTATATAATAATAATAATAATAATAATAACGCTACACGTCTCATAATTTCGTATAATATGTATTATAGATATATGTTTTTTTTTTTTTACGGGGCCATTGTCTCGGCGAGTTCCCATGCCGGTTGCACACATCACATGGGCGAGCTCGCGGGATTATCGGTCGTTCGGTTAAATTAGATTATCTCCGATTGTGTTACCACATATATATATATATATATATATATATTGTGTACTGCGGTATATACCAATACATACCAGCCTGCAGTGTACGCGAGCGATGCGACCGTTGCGCTATTATTTTTCTGTTCGGCGATTGAAAACGACAGACCGTCGAACGGATCGGTTTTTTTCCTGGCTTAACGCGTCCGCGTAATTAAATTTAACGATTTCACGGATCATTCGGCACGACACGCGTATAGGTGTATATATATATATAAATATATAGGCACTTGTCAAAATTGCATTTATATTATTCAGGTAGATATATTACTTACATACATTCAAGGTGCAGCAGGAACGAGCAGAATTTCGACAGAGCGGCGAAGGACTTGCAGGACACTTGTGCAATGACGCCGCCGTCGGAACGGCGTCAAAAACGCGCCGTCAAAGTCTTTTCTTTACGTATTCCTCATCTTTTTTTTTCCAAATCCCATCATTATTGTTGTTTATTTATATGTTTATCTCTCCGCCTCGGTCCCATTAACGTTTATCGTTTTTATGCGTTTATGCTATGGCTCGTATTTATAAGATAATATTCTTTGCTGCAGGACGACACGTCATATCCTGGGAAAAAATGCCAAAACGTATATTACTCTCATAAAAATTCCTCTCCGGGCGTTTCGTACAACTCTTGATCTATTTATTTTTTTTTAATTTCCGATATTTTTTTCGACGATCGGAATTTTATTTACAAGCGTATAGTTTTTATTTCACGGTTTTTTTTCGTTCTATTATTATTGCAGCGAAATTGGTCTCGACATCGCAAAACAATATCTAAATGCTGTATAATAGATGTGAATTGTCAATTGTGATTACCGTTAATTTTTTTTAACCAGACGAAGCTTATATGTTTATTTACATTTATATTGCAATGAGAAAGATACATATATATTTATTATTTAGTATTTTATGTATATTCTTATTGTACACGATATTTCAACAAAATACCTGTCAAGTTACATAGCAGGTAATTGTACGCCGCGCTTGGCAGATTGTTGTCAATATCAAAATTTGTATTGTCTTCGAACTACAATAACAATAAACCAATTATGGAATAAACAAATAACATTATCAATTCGAACAAATAACATGATTATTTCTTTGTTTTTTTTGTAATTTCAGCAATCGATCCGGTTACGTTTTTTTAAACTATTTATATAATATTACAATACTATTTCTATACCGTTGAACCGGTTTCAAATCGCCTTTCTGCTACGGAACGTAATCGGTAATAATAAGTAGGCAAATAAGAATTTTATGCAAAAAAATCAAATACCTAAAAATAATCACTACGTATTCCACACTAGGATTGCACTGTAGTAGGGTAAGCCGCACACGATAACACTGGTCCGCGGCGCAGTGACACGTCTTCGCCCTGTGTACATAATAATAATAATAATAATAACATAGTACACATAATATTATATTGAAGTTGTTTTTAAGTATCTATAACGAATGTAACGCGCCGTTGTCGGTGCGATAAACGACGTGCGACGAGTAATAAAGCAGCGGCGCGTAAGTACGACCTTCGGAACGGCGGTAAGCCAATGGGAACGATTAATAGTTTATTATTTAATTGATAGTGTAAAAAAATAAAAGAAGAGGAAAAAAAGTCAAAACCCGCGAGTTTTTCGGATTCTTCTAAAAATGCAAATAGACAACGCGTGTTTTTATATAGGCAGGCACTTAAATGCGCCCGGCCGCCGTCGTACGCACACAAACATAATAATATACACGTATATAATGGGCGGCCGGCCGCCGTCGCGGTTCACTGGCGCGGCCCATTGTTTTCGGAACGGAAACGAACGTTATCGCAACCGGTTCGTCGTGTAGTCCGACAGCCCAGCAATACATGCACACTGTATATAACACTGCAGCACATAGCTAGCACAAAAAAAAAAAAAAAAATAGACGCGGGTGTATACAATATAATAATATTATATTATACATAAAATAGTCCACAGCAGTTAGTAATAGTAGTAGTAGTAGTAGTAGCAGTGCACTTAAATCGAACCGGAAACGCGATTCGGCGTCGGCCTCCGAGGGGATGCGACGCGGGAGGGTGGTCGTCCGATTGTGCGTCTTACGTGCACGTCCATTATTATTATTATTATTATATTATACGGTTATTGTTATTATTCGCTTTTCAACCGGTGCACGATATCATTATTAAGTCGCGTAATATTGATTATATAGACGAGCGTATACACAATACGCGCTGCGACGTGGTCGTGTGGGCACGGGGTGCGTGTACGTCGCGTCTCGTACCAATAAAACGCATTATAACATTCCATGGTCCGAACGTCGGAAGGCGTTAAATTATTATTATCATTATATGATTATCGTCGTCGTCGTCGTTGTTGTGCGCATACGAAAACGCTACTAAAATGTACTTAGGAGAGACGGGACTTATACCGGCCACCGTATATTATAATATGTTATCATCGCAAGCGCGCGCTTCGGTTCACCTGCGCCATCGAAAATTTACCAACACACTCCTACACACGGACGGGCGCGCGCTCGGTCGTTCGGTCGTCCGACAAACGCGTTATCGGACGTCTCAATCGAAACGTATAGTGTTATATATTGTAATATATTATGTATACAAGCGTGTGTGTGTGTGTTTGTGTGTGTGTGTGTTCCTACTTAATTCGTTTCACATGTTATAATTATTATTGAAACAATAGGCCGATCGCAATAAACGGGCTAATTCCAATAACACTTTGCGCGCACATATTTATACTATCTACAAACACAAACACACACATACATACACGTGGCACACGGTAGTTTGGTATATTAAAAAACGTATTTTGTGTTCCTATATATAATATATTATGTATGAGTACCGACGATGGCGTATATTATAGAGTATAGTCGTAAACGTTGTACAAACGTGTGTGTGTGAGTGTGAGTGTGTGGGAACACGTTTGACGCGTCCTGCAATAACACGAATCTATTATGCATATTGTTTTATTTCCTTTTATCGACTACTATATTATTATTATTATTATTATTATTGCTGTTGTTGTTGCGGCGGCGGCGGGCGAGCAGATGTTTTTACTATTATTCGAATGATTATTTTAATTCATATCACATATTACTATTATAATAATATGTAATATTATAATGTATGCCAAATAATATAATACGATACGCGCTGCAATTGTCATTACTGTAATAGTAGCGTTGCGCGCTTGCGAAATATTAGGTACGTCTTTTTCGAATATCGACGACACGTGTAAAGTACCTTCATATACGACTTTCGTCGGCAACGGAACTATAATAGCCAAGTCAGAGGTAGCAGTATAATATAGGCATACCAAATGTGTATATTCAAATGCTAAACGCGTAGTGTTTACGTGTTTAATTATCTGCACGCTATGGTTATAATCGTCAGGCTTACGTAGTATACACAACGATGGCAAACACAACAAATATTTTGTTATGATTTTTACGTTCTTAAATTGTATTGAAATCAAATTGCATTACTGAAATTTTAGGATTGTTGAAAACATTGATATGTATTAAGCGTCCAAAGCTGTTTGTGCTTTTTAATCCGTACAATATATTACGTGTTCGACCGTTCGCATTGCGTCTCGATTAATGGAGATCAAATTTTTCGGTTACTATGGTCGATAACGCATCACCTGCGCCGATAATATTATCACGATATGGGTCGCACTATACGATTCGTATATCGCGTTTGTCGTCTCGACAAAAAATCAAATCTTATTTCCGGCATTCATCCACGTCATATAGTAATTATATTATAATTTATAACAGAATTGTATGACGTCCGTCCGCGGTTCAAACTCTTGCACTATTACCACGTTTATACCTATACAATAATTTTATCAATATACTTATACATTTGGAGCTACAACAAACGCTATGTACTATAGTATAATAATAATAAATAATACCGTTCCTGACCGAGTGTATAATATAATATATTGTATTATATTAAATACACACACACACACACAAGTCATATAGAATTTTGTCCACGTGTGTCTCGGTGAATACCATCCGTCACGTAACCAAGCAATAATAATTGTTGCGGTCGTAGACCGAATGGCGCCAGCAGCAGCAGCAACGCCGAGAGTTCCAGAGACCCAGTGACGGGAAAAATGCGCACGCTGCCGTCCGTCCGTACGCTTTGTGTGCTGATGCACACCACAAAACGAGTGCATATCGCAGCTAGGTATAACATAATATATTATATTATACTAGTATTTAATACGTGTGCGTGATGTATTCGCATTAACGATCGGACACACTGCGTTAGTGCAACGGAAAACATTATAAAAATGTACGTGGACCTGTTTTAGAAATCTCAAATATTTTTAAATAATAATAAAAATAATATTATTATCATTAAACGTATATTAAACATATCATTATCGCCTATTTTTTTTTCGCGAATAACTTATTTACGGCCCGTAACTAATTTTTCCGTTGCCGGCCGCACGCTGTTTACGTCGTCGTTCAGTCTTCGAATGACGAGAATGATATTATATTACGATATGTGACGATGTAGGATACGTATCGAAAACAAATACAATTGACACGCGAAATGATACTAAATATTTTTTATGGGGCATATTATTTTATATAGGTACACGCAGTGGCGTATCCAGGATTCATTTTACGGGGGTGTTTTTAAATTTAATAGTCATTTGGTAGGTGGAGGGCTCTGCCCCCCCACACCCCCGTATAACATAAACAAGTACCATATATTGATGTAAATTATTATAGTAAATATTTAGTATGCGTATAATTTTCAAGTCTTATAAAACTTTTATACTAGGTATAACTAAAATAATAACTTTTATTTTATTAATCACAAAAAAGAAATAATAATAATAAGGTATATATTATTATAAATTGAGAACCTAGGTGAATTTTAAGCGACGGAATTAGAGTGCAAGTTCATCAATAACCTCTGCCGTAGATATAGGTATATCTCTATGAATATTCATTAAAGCTAGACCATTCAGCCTGTTTTCTCCAACGGTATTTCTTAAATATGTTTTAAGTTTACGGAGAGTTGAAAAGGAACGTTCACTCGTAGATGTAGTGACAGGAAATGTTGCTAAGATAACCAACAGCCTGTGAATCGTAGGAAAAATAATAGAATTACAGTTAAGCAAAGCATCTATTACATGTTTCGGAGTGGACTTTTTAATCTGTTGCTTCCAAACCAAAAATTCACCCTTTGCACTTTTTTCATCAACTACAATATCCTCTGCATATATTTTTATAAGTTCAACAAAATTTTTTTCATCATCATCTTGAACACTTAGTAAACAAGAAAATTTTTTAACAAGTGATTTATGAGCTAAAAATCTTTCTCTTAATTGGTTTGAAAAACTGTCCAAAAATGGAATATATATAGATAACCTAAAATATTCTTCACTGTAGTTGGTGGTGAAATTTGATCTATGTTTTTGATTCTTTGTAAGTCTAGGGATGGTGATTGCAACTCCCAAGGTTTCGCATTTTCTGTTTACTTCAGTATAAATTTCTTTAAACTCTGCTTCAGCTTTTTTTCTTAACTCCATTACTGCTTGAGACACATCTTCAGCTAAATCCTTAGCCTTAACCAAGTCCAAATTTTCTGTTTGTAACTGACGACTTAAAGGCAAGCTAATGCGAGAATATGTCATTTATGGAGTATCAGTTGTATATCACTGTTAATAGCAGAAGCCGTGGTTATCACCATACTAAATAATTATTGATATCAATCATATGAATGCAACCAAAATTTCAGTCTGTGATACCACATTATCATGAACTTTTTTTTTTGATTCTGATAGTCTGATAATGAGCGAATGGTAAATTGGTAACAGCATGTATAAATAACGCAAAACTAACTGATACTCCAAAACACAGATAAAGTAGCCAAGTAGCAGTAGATACTTACTTTCGTCTTTCATAGAAATTCGGTTTAATGAGTAAATTCAGAGTTTGATGAAAATATAAAAAAATACGGATGATGGGGGGTGTTCTAACACCCATATCACCCCCCCTAAATACGCCCCTGGGTACACGTTACCTATTTAGTTATTACACGCGGTAACAATGGGCCCAGCTGCTGCAGAAACCGATTGCGACCACTGCGGGAGTAATGAACTGCCCGTGCTGCAAACGGTCTTGGCAGAAAACGATCTTCGGCCGATCGCGTACAACTCTTAAGTACCTTAATGATCATTTCGTGTCCTATTTAGAAGAACGGAAATATGTAATATCCTGTTTCGGTTTTTGATCGATTTTAATCTACTGCGGTTTCAATAAACCATTATCATTCAACATAAACAAAAATAACGGATCTTAAAAAAACGATCAAAGTCGCATATAATCAACGCTGAGAAATACACTCTGTGCCCTCGTTCCTAAGATATTTAAATAAGGGTTCCGGTTGCAATATTTTCAAAGGGTTCATTCAATTCTTACTGCAGTGCATATATATATATATATATATATATATACATACGATAACATCGCAACGTACGGGCGTTGAAAAAATACGTTTGTCAAACACGCGGGTTACACATCATGTTATTATAATATTTTACATTGTATATTGTATTAAACGCGAATCTTATTATGATTTCCGCGAAATACTGTATACGCATTTTATATTATATATTATTATTATTGTTTTAACAATCGTCCTCGTCGTATATTGTTCCGTTCTCATATCGCAACTCTTCGCTTGCTAGAGAAATACGCTGTTCGAGGGATTGCGGGGTGGAGGGACACGTTTACCCTCTGTACTTATTACCGACGTATACGCGTACATTATGTACCTATACATGTATAGATACTGCAGCACACATGCCTAAACAATTCAACGTTATCATCATATTATTTTATTATGTGGCGTATATTTATCTTGTCTACATCAACTCGAGTCGTATATTATATAAACGCGCGTCACAATATAATACGTTTTTTTATGATTTTGAATTAATAATAACCGACGACCGAAATTCCGAGAATGAGTACAGTCAAAACATTGTTTTACATTGCACGAATATATAGAATAACATGAAACACATATCGGGTACTATTACTATTACTTCTGCTACTTATACCTATACTCTTTCTCCCGCGGTGTATAATATAAGTGTTCACAAAAAGTTATCCGCAGAAAAAATCGACTGATTATTATGATATTTGAATATACACAGTCGTGGTGGCAATAACAATACGATGCGATAATATATTATAAAATATACTCACTAAGTTTTGTGAACATAAAAACTCGAATGAATAGTTCAACGTTTTATAAAGTTAGATATGTACAAAATAAAAATAGCGCATGTTTAATAAAATTAATCGCAGTATAGGAACCTACAGAAATTTAATAGGTACTCTGTACTACGGTATCGTACAGGTACCAAGGCCGCAACAGAATGAAAAAATTCGGGGGAGGTCCGACATTCGTGGATACTGGACACTATATATATTATCATTTCTACGTTCAAAATAAAAAAAAATCATTACGCTCGTATATAATTGTCATTGCTTTGACGAAAATATAAAATTATTCTTCATATATAGGCACTCACAGCATGCATATCTAAACGTATGTTGTGTCTATATTCACTCGATCCAATTATGAAATCACCGTACGATACTTCTGATGTAACAATATTAAACATATATTGGATCGTCTTAGTATTTTTTCGCAATCCGTTTAGCGCCCGTCGTTAAAATACATGCATATTATATATATTACAATAATATAATAGGTACTGCAAGTATATATTATATACGTATACCTACGCTTGTATCACGCCGTGAGATAAAACCTGTCGAGCGCTCGTCCGCTAAAGTTAATCCGACATGTTGACTTTTTACACTCCAATATATTGTTATTATCGTTAGTGCCTATAACGTCGTATTAATGAATTCGATAGAGTCCTCCTTAAATTATATTATTAAAATATAAACTATATGCTCGACGCGCGCGTGCTTTCAGAGGTGAACACGATGTTGTACACTGTCTATACATGTATACTTAGGTACAGTATATACGCTCGATAATAATATAAACGTTCGGAAAGTCGACTGCTGTCAAGCGCAAGTTTTATAATTAGTTCTGACTGTATAATTTATCGATTTTTTAGTTCGTTTCGAACTGTATAATATATAATATATATATATATATATATATATATACGTATACAAACGACATCGAACACGCAGCAGCTTTTTGCCACAGACTAAACGTGAAGAACTTCCAAACTCATTAAATCATTATAAAAGTAATTCAACACAACGTTATTAATACGAAAGTCGCAGCCAGGATGCTAAGGATGTGCGTAAGTATATGTATGGAGATAGCTAGCACCACAAATCCCACAATATATTCTCTCGTCTATCTATATAGTATATACTATTTTGAACATATTGTATGTTATGTTATACAGCCAATGTAGGAAAATATTATGGTATTTTATGAAATGTCCGGGCATAGTGTAGAACGCCACACACTATTGGAAGAAAATATTATTAGAAATTATCACACTGGCCTGCAGGGCATTCTATATACAATGACCTAAATCTAGCAGACAATATGAAACGTGCAATATTTTGAGATTTATTCCAAGATAACTATAAATTAAAGACGCGAATTAAAATATAAAATTTAATAGTAATTACCTTAACTTTATTTTCAATTCAATTTTTAATATTGCTTTCTATGCGTACAAATAAATCGTCATATTTTAATTTACTGCATAAAAATGTACGATTTAAAGTTTTTTTTTTATTAAAAATCCATTTAACTTCATAATATATAAAAACTGTCTAAATATTTAACAAACAAAATTTAAATTTAAATTAAATGGTGAAACAGATTAAACTAAAACACTGATCGTATATTATATATTAAACGCACTACACTTGGTGATACTATAAATAATAAGTGACCCGGTACCTATATTATATATACGAGTACACGACAAAATTGCCAACTTATATTTAATTAAAAATAGTATCGACATAAATCATTGATTGATTAAGTAGGTTTCTAAGATTCAAAAATTTAACCTTCCTATGGATACCTATATAGACACCTAGTGAATCAAAAACATGAAAATTGTTATTGATATATCGGTCAGGCAATTATTAATTATTCAATTAGTAATTCAAGTTAAACGTTTTAATAAATACCAAATATTATAGCAATATTTTTGTTTGAGTTCATATACTACCCACGATAAATCGGCCATTCTATACAGTGCCCGGGAAATATATATAAATATATGTAATTCCCCGTTTTTCTACATTGCCGTATTATATAATATAATATGTATATTAAACAAAGGGTAATATTTTCCGATTCAAATCCCAACCAAAACTTTTCTAAAAAATGATATGGACAACGTCATAGCGTACAATACATGATGTATAATTTTTAACTATGTATTAGTTATCATTAAGCATTTTAACTAAAATTGAACAACCTGTGCCTTGCAATTTTTACTCAGCACCCTAAATAATAACGATGTGCGTCAACGTGCATATACGCATTTTACGTAGGTGTACGGCATGATGTAATTGCGTACCTATACAATAATAATAAGTAATAATCGTTGCGATACCAATGTTAACGTGTGAACCCATGTACTGCTAATGATGTATAGTTGATGAGTGTACGTCGATAACGGGAGCACAAGTGCGATATCTGTGTTAGGTATTGATATAAAACTTTGGAAAAACAAATGTGTCGAGCGACCTCTAAATATTAAATTATTAACCAAATAATTAAATAAAACTTCATAAAATATATTTTACATCATACAGAACATTTTTGGTGGGTGGGGCAAAAAAAATTGAATTTGCTGTACATACCTATATATAACGATATTTCAGATTATTAAATAATATATGCATTTAAAATTTAAAACATAATTTATTTTCTCTTTATAAGTGACTTAAAAAATAGTGTACATCCACTAAAAGACGATAACTCTTAAAGATCTGCACTTTGGGAGCGAATTAAATCGTAATAATAATAATATACAAATATTCTATACATAATGACACGTTATACATAAGGTATAAACGGCACCGCGAACGTGCCTATATGATTCGTAGATTCGTATCGATATAATATTATTATATACCTAAATATTTTATGTATAGGTGTTTAGGTACCTACCTACCTACGAGCTTATCTCCGCAGCGGTACACATTATGCGACCACGGTATCGTGATATAATACACTCTACAATTCTACACATCGTACCTATATATGCATACAAATATGTAGGTACATAATAATATATAGGTATAAAGGCGATTCGACGGAACCCTTTTTTTTACCTTTATACATATACATAAATATTGGGGACCTAGGTGTATAATAAAAATATAATATGTAACGTCGAGCACAGATAATACCAAAGACGCGCCGCGTACGTATACATTATAATAATATTATTATAACGTTTGTGTATGTAATCGTATCGATATTTGTAACGTGCAATTGGAAAACAGAATCGGACGCGCGAGGTGTATAAAATATTTAATGGATGAGCGAGAGTGTGTGTGTGCGCGCCATGTATGGTACATATATAGACAACGATCTGTAAAACGCCCGCGAAACGACGATAATTGATAACTCCGGAGCCGCGTGTGGGTCGTATAAAATCGACCGTGAAAATTGGGTTACCGTACGTAATGTTATGTTTTACACCTATACACACCGCGCCGAAGCATTTGTACATATATATGTATTATTTTCAACCGCGTTTAGACAACATGACGACGAAGTCGAAGACGACGACGACCATCACGGCGTCGAAGATCGCCATGGTATAATATTAGTTTACATCCCATAATATTTTGATATTATAACCATTATTATTTATTATTGTTGTTAAAAACGTGCGCCGAGATAAACATTTTACGGAGACCGCTCGCATTCGGTCTCAAGCCCGCGATTTGCCGCACCAGATTCCGACGTTGTATTATAACATATAATATTATTATTATCTGTATATATTATAAAATATATACACCTATATATATATAGAGAGAGAGAGAGAGAGCGATAATGTGAACAATTTGTACATAATATTATATAGGTATTGTATAACATATATTGGTATACATATATAGGCAGGTACTATACCGCGTGGTATTAAACACACTGCCGATGATGATACGGGGGTGTGAACGTGTTTTTTTTTTCTTCTTTATTCGTTGTTCCATAACTTCTTGTACATATATAATATACCTATTTTTAGATCTCCCGCTCACTCACACTCCTCTCTCCGCGGTGCCCATATTATTAATGATCGATCGATGTTCCGCGGTAAATTATATGTATAGGTACGCGCGGCTGCGTTAACACATAGACTCTGTGATCATCGATTATCACACCGGCGGCGCTAACCGATCATTATATCGATACCTATGTACCAACGTTTTTCGAAGGCGATGCCTAACATGGTATTAATAATATTATATTATATACTCTGCGTCGTCGACGATTCCTGGCCGATGTCTTATCAATGTGAGTAGGTATGTCGTTCATGATAACATTATTGGCTCGTGCGTCGATAACGCTTGAGAACGATTCATTAGGTTTCCTAGCTCATAAATTATAAAATGTTTTATAATATTTTTTTTTCGTTTGCTCGTTCAGTACATTAACTGACATAATATTTCGACATCCACGTTACGCGCCAATACAGGACTATAAAGTTATAACAGTACAGATATTATGCGTTCGATAATATTCTCAATATTATTATACCTATAGCTACGCTAACTGCTGGACACAGAAGAGAACTATTCGATATCCTACACAGTATAACGTTCGAAAATTTACACGTTTAGCAGTGAAACATAAGTCAGTCGGGTGTTTATTCAGTTTCTAAGTCTCTTTAATTAATAATATACTATATTGGTGTGATGTCGGACCGCAGTGGCATAATTTTAATGGCGCCCCCTTTATAAGAATTTTACTTTCTTTTTTTTTGTACTTTTATTTCAACGAAAATATTTGACGGATTTTTATACTCGGAATACTCTACGATCGGTGTTAAATCGAAATCGTTATTCGTGTGTTTTCGTATGTATTGGCCGTTAATTCGAATTATGTAATTGCACATCATATTCGACAAAGTTTGTGTCATAAACGAATTAGCACGTTTATATACGTCTTAAACGAAACATCTCGAAATAACAATTTTCGCTTCAGTATAGTTGTCAGATAACATAATTTGAAAACATTACTGGAATTTCTTAATAAACAAACTATATTTAAGTCATTATAATTCTGTTACAAAGTTTCGCCGGAATCATTATGCACGCATTTGAAAATTAACAATGCGGTTAACACTCGACATAACTTTATATAATAGGCCACCCATATACTATAATGGCGAGCGATTTATATTATAATATATAGTAACAGATAGCCACAGCGCTCTCGCAGCTACAGAATTTTTTGTGCTTATCGTGGTCAAGCGATTCTTTTGATTTGATCAATATTATTTTTAGCGTAGATTTAATAGCGCCGACACATATGTATGTAACATAATAATATTTATAAATGCGTTGAATAAAAACTATAATGTATTACAATTATATTTTCAAGTTAATGACTTCCTACTCCAGTGTTAATACTATCAAATATATGTTATAATCATAAGTTGAGCTACGATTAAAGTGCATTGCTATTGTTTTTTATGCGACGTAATTTAATAAATTTGATTAGTAATGTCCACGAATCACCTCATATTGTTACAGATTATCTTTCTTTGCTTTGAATGATTTTGCATATTTTATCTATTTTTTCAACTTCGTGTAGCTTCACAACTCTTTATAAGAGTTTTGGCTGCCACTGTCACCGACCTTCAATAATCATGATTCCGGATCTTTTCCTGCTCCCATTCCGTTTTACCCGATTCTATTCTTTGTGGATTTTAGTGCACTCCATCCGTCCGTCGTTACTTTGTTCTTTATGTAATGAAACTATTTATAAATCCAATGTTATCTCATCATATTTTTATTACATATTTTATTGTTTTTCTATTTAATTATTAAAATATAATAAAATATAAATCCTAGCCCAAATTCTAAGCTTTTTAGGTATGTCCAAAAGTACGACTTGCAAACTACGTTTCTTTCAATATTCAAAACTAATAAACGAGTTCAAATAGCAAACGAATTTATTCCTCAACAGTAAAGTTATTGAATTTTTTGAAATTTTGTTCAGAATTCTCCGGTAAAGGTTTGGTTAGAGAACATGATGTCAGTAAAATATAATTAGGTAATTAATTAATTAGGACGCATATCATAAAAGTGTATTTAAACAAAAACAAAAATAATATTATGCGTTGTACTTACATATACAGTCTACACCTTATTATTTTTGTGCGGGACTTATCTACACCTATATACATATATTGTTACACCTTTCGGGCGTCGGAACGTTCGATACAAACCGCTTGTTATTATACAAAAAACCTAAAAAGTATTATATCTCATACAGTCAACCGCGATTTAAATTAACTATATCTGAAAATAATAATTCGTCTAGATTGGATCGACTCCAACGACCGCCGCCGTCGTTTGGTTTAATTGGGTTTTATTTTAGACACTCGAATTAGCGCTATAATTAATATACAGCTTTTGAAACCGATCACTCGTGTAATACACTAATACCATCACGACGCGTTTGTGTATACTTATAAAGAGCATTCTTCTGTTTGTTTTCTTAAAAACTAATCGGCGACGGCTGCAACTATTTAATATATATATATATATATATATATATATATATTATATATACGGTATCCTGCATATAGACTAGACGCTAGACGGTGCTGTTGCGAGGACGGTCCCGCGAGTGACGAGACCCATCATTTCAGTGCCGGGGCATTACGGTTTTAGACGTTTATTTTCAGGTCGTTTTCTATTCCGGATGAATTACATTTGACGACGTAACACTTTACGGCCGTCCAAATATATACACTCGACACAATATTTTAAAAGCGAGGTTATAATATGTGCGCTCTAATGGAGCTATATAGGTACACTCAGCTATATAGTCTGCAGAAGAGCAGCAGTATAACAATTCGATGATGAGGATACGCTTTTGGAGTTCAACAGCGGTGTAATAACTAATAATAATAATAATTATTATTATTATTATTACAACGATGCTGCACCGTTTCACTCATACCTATATACACCTACACCAATCTACCTACTGCTTATATATAACGTAGCTCGGTGTTGTTTTAACCTCTAATCGTATTTGGATTGTATACGCGCGGTGGTGCAGGCCGGAAACGCTGATTCTTACGTATACATACACGCACGTAGGTATACTATACCTACCCATATACAGAATGTGTACATCGCATTTCTACATGTGTGCGAGGGGAAGGAAATCCGTGAGCCCGTTTAAACCCGACGCCCGCTGCTGCAGCAGCACACGAGTCTTTATCTGTCGGTTCGGATGTGTGTTTTATCGAGAAAAGTAAAAAAAAAATTCAAAATCAAACAAACGGTCGCGTCCGCGAAGCTTAGCGCAGCTAGAGTATAATATAGTACAATCATATCGCGTACACAAGTACTTAAAGTATAATGTATATACACATGTAATACATATGTATATATAATATCCCGGAGTAAGTATATAATATGTAGCTGGTATACCCGTAAGCCACGTGTAAACATTTATTATTATTATTATGTCGATTTCCAGTAAACCCGGTGCAGCAGCTATCGCACATAATATTACGTATTTTAGGGTTTGTTTTGCGCTTATATTACGCGCGTTAAACACTCAATCGTAACACGAGTGTAATCCCATTATATGTGTATGATTTGTTTATATATATTTGTATGTTGTAGCTCCCCGTTCTCAGGCGGCGGTTTTTTACGACTCGATAAGATTGGTTTTATCCTGTTTCCGATTTTGTGCATCGGAACCGGCGGTGGTGCGTCGTCGAGGCCACAGCCCGATGTTATTATATATAATATACTGCAGTTGAGGAGGTCATAAAAATTTGTCGCACAGGTGAAAAGCCATTTCGGACGAGGATACAACATTATTTATTATTATGGTATCTAACCGATTCGTGCCTAATATTTACATCCTTTAAACGTTATACATTATTATACGTGCGCCCTCGGGGCGTATCGTAGGTGTGTGTAACTGGAGCAGGTGCACTTTTGTCCACCTATCCGGTTTCATTCACCTGTGCATTATAATATTGTGTATACCTTACCTATACGGTCGGCGAGTACATAATATCATCACTCGCGTGTATAATACGAGAATATTATAAACTATTCGGAGGAGCCAATTATAACATTTGTGTACCTATATTATATGCGTAGTGATACCTAATTTAAAAGGTAACAGCGTTTATAATATGTTGTACTTATATTCGTCGCGTATATATATATATATACCATCGCGTAACCAGAGATACCGTTTAGACTTTATATAGCGGGTGGTTGGGGCTATTACTATATACCACCCCGCTAACTTTTCCATACAATTGTATTGTATACACAATATGCCATAATGGATTATTGCGTGTAAATCAAACGAACATTTTGTGTGAACAAAATCGAAAAATGTACCGAACGTTAAGTTATTTAATTTAAGTGCATACCTATGTACGCAAATAGAGTAATATATATTCAATACACCAGGTGCAGCTTTGACGAACACTGAGGTTTAGCAATATAAATAGCCTTCCAACTATAAGGATACTAAACGGAATGAACAACAAAAATAAAATATAATCAATGAGTACTTATATAATATTATATCATGACATTATATTATGTAGGTACTCCGGGAATGACTTTTTCAAATCTTTTTATGAAAAATAATTATCAGTATTTCTCTGTCGTGACGTCAAAAAAACTCATAAAATATTATAATACATACTTTTATTTAATTATTAATAATATGTACGATCTGCAGGGTCAGCCAAAGACTATCATTTCGATTATCCATCACGTTATATTATATATTGATAAAATTATTGATTTTTCTACGTATAACATCGTTAGTCTGTGCGTGCGTACCTGTGTGTTTGTGTGTGTGTGTACATATATAAGATATAAATAAACACTCGTCGAACCCGTTGACAGATGAAAGTAATTTTCTTGTCTCATTTACTGCCGTGCACCGCTTAGGTTTGCGTGCATTCGGAAAATAAAGAAGTCCTGAGGGGAACGAATAAAAAAACGGTTTTGATCGACAAGGCAATATCTTGAAATTCGAAACTGTGCGTGTATGTTATTGCTATTATATTATATTTTATACCTACTTATTTTTTTTCTATACCTCCGTTTGTTTTGTTTTTTTTTTGTTTGTATGTGTTTTTTATTGTTATTCATTTTTATTACTCTGTGCGTATATACATACATGATCACCTGTCATCGTCTGTTCAAAAATTATTTAACGGATATTCTTCCTCGTTATCGATGCAATTCTCAAATAACACAACTGCCATTCGATGTAGTGATATCATAATATAACGATTTGATCTAATAACCTATATATATATATATATACATAGATTATAATATAATGTAGGTATACAATTAATAAAACAATTATTTTGTCTGTTCTCAAACACATGGTTACGTGCATTTGCAGATGACATCGATCTAGTCTTGATCGAAATGATCGTCAATCATACACATTATTAAATTGATACACATGAATTGTGACGCTCCATTAGCCTATAAGCACCAGTGCACCATGCTGCAGCAAATAGTGCAGTATACCTACATAATATTACAATCGTTATAGAGTTAAATGTTTACAAATTTCTAATTATTACAAATGATGCCTTTACAATGGCATTCCATGAAAACGGTTTGATTTGTATTTTCACACTTGTTATACGTGAAAAAATGTGCTAAATTAACATACAGGTATAGCTGCAGAGACACAGATTTATTTTATGCAATATAAATTTCAAACTATTATATATATTATATACATAACATTCTAATTAATTTCCATAACCCAAAAAATGGGTATGTCAACCCATATTACCTATGCAGACTGTATTACACTGTTTGCACAATTTTGGAATAATCGAATGTAAAAACAAATTAATATTGTTATTATTTTTTTTTTTTTTTTTTAATAAGAATACTTAGACGCTCATATCAAATTTAATTCTAATTAAGGAAATATAATTACTATGTTTTACAAACGAGTTGGTAGCTATAGGCGAATATAAACCAATATATGTTTCTATGTTTGATGGTATAAGGTATAATGGATGTTTAGTAAATGTATGTACATTTTATTCAAATTTTTAGTCTGAATACGTTTTGAGTTATTTATATAAACATGACTGAAAAAATTTAAAAAAACAATTATATCGCCTTGTCTCATATTAAATACCTACAAATAATTATTTTTAAGTTATAAACTATGATCGTACCTAATACCTACATAGTATAATATAATGTATGATAATATAATATATTAATATATTAACATATACTGCTGTTACTCGTTATTTTATCATAATATGTCAATAATAATGTAAATCATCTCGAACATTTTATATTTATTTTCATAATAATGTAATACTAATAATCATAAAATATTGTGTAAAAAAAATTAAACATCATAATATTACCTATATATTTATATATGTATACTTACATACGTGTATGACGGGATGAGAATGTAGAAAATGTCATAAAAATTGTCAGTATAACATATCTATACATTTATTAGTCAAAACAAATTTAAAAAAAAACAATATATAATCGCTTACACGTGGTGTCTACCTATATATATATATATATATATATGTATATAGAACATAATAATATAGCCTTGGCTAAATAATAGCTGAACAGACAAATAATATTTTAAAACGGTTTTGATATCTTAATGACTTTATTAAACACCTCGCCTATACCATATATGACCATATATGAACGCATGTACAGATTTTCTATATTTATGCACATTTCACAAATAGCTGCAGTTTTAAGAATTATACATTACCTATAGGTGATGAATTTGCAAATCAAATATTCGCAAATACCTACTTTACAATTTGCTTTAAGACTTGGTAACATATTTAATCAAGGCAATAACTATACTGTATATATATATATATATTGATCACAATAATATAATATAATAAATGCACTTTTATACACAACTACTGATTATACAATTATTAAAAACTATATCACGAATCGTGTACCTAAAGGCAGTGGCGGCTCGAAGGGAGTATATTTGAATCACGTGATTCACAAATATATTAATTGGTGGTTGGGTGGGTAGGTCTTATGGTTGGAAAAGGTAGATTGGACCATTTTTGCAGGTTGGTATTTAAATATTAAATTATAAATAATAAATATAATATGTGTACTCAGCAGATAATGTACAATAATAAGTAATAACTAATAACTATATTTTAGGGTGGGTGGTGTAAAAATATTAAACGTGATTCGAGGGAAAAAAAGTTCAAGCCGCCACTGCCTAAAGGCATGCGCCTTAGTCAATACCTACTCAGTCCTGTATATACACATATATTTACATACTTATATTGGGACGTATATAATATTATATACTCCGTTATTACTATTACATATAGTTTAGCTATCTACCTACCTTTATTTATGATTTTTTTTTTTTTTGTTTCTAATGCACTTGTCGAGAACATTAAAAACATAAAATTGTATCTATTCAGTGCGTAAATCGGTTTAATAAACTACCGGATCAAGTTAATGGTCTAATTATGAACAAAGTCCTACGTATACGAGGCCCAATAGCGGCACGGCGGCGGCGGTGGTGACGGCGGCGGTGGTGATTAGAGTCGAGGAAACGAGCGCCTCAGACCGTGGCGGCAGCGAATTAGACGCACATTCGAATTCACGGCAATAATAAGTCAGATGACCGTTAAAAAAAAAATGAATACAAAATGTATATTATGTACACGTATAATACACTATAAACCCATCAACCATCGCTGATAATTACGGATCAGCGATTTCAAAATGGCGGCCGATCTACTGCCGATGATATATTTACACGTAACTACCTAAAAGAACGGGTTGGAAGAAAATAGTAATAATAATAATAATAATAACACAACAAGTATATACCAACGCGTGTATAGTAAATATATATTGTATATAATAATAATAATACTTACGGCTTATTGTTCCATTAGAGAGAAAAATAATATAGTAAATATACATGTACAGGGTGTATCAGAAAAATTCAAAAAAAAAAAATTATGCTAATTAAACGTATGACAAAAATTGTTAATATTATATGATAAGCAAATAATTTGAGAGATATATACTCACATTAGCAAATTATCAAAAATCATATTTTTATACAAAATATTACGTTCCAAATTAATTTAACCAAAAACATATTGAATTTAAAAAAAATTCTAAAAAATAAACTACTTGACTTAGATAAATCTTTTTACCGTAAAAATTGTTCTTATAACCAGATTCACAAATAGGCTATTTCGAATTTATCCAAAAAAAATTTTTTATGAATTTTGAAGTTTTTTTTTTATTTTCAGTATTGAAAAATAAAAAATTATTCTTAAAATGTAGCGCAAGTGTCAATGAATTACATAGACGAAAACAGTTTTGAATATTGAATACAACAAAAGCTATTCCATGTGTTAGATGATCGTGAGACACCCTGTATATGTATAATATATATATAAATAGAGAGAAATAGATGGTTAGTTATACTACACGAGCATTGGAGCATACATATCGGATACGTACATCGTAATACTGATGTACATTACATATACATATTATATGACTAAAATAGGTACCTCCAGTCCGCGTGCAATTTCTCTCGTCCAACGACTTGCAGTGTACACTTAAACATAATATTATAATCGTCTCGTTAATTTCGATTCTAATAAGCAATAACGTAATTTTATAATAAACATTACTCATAATGTACCATAATATATACCTAATATAATGTTATTGGCGGCGCTAGTGGAAAGAACGGGCTGCCATCTATATCTTACACGCGCGACGCCATCGAAATTGATAATATTTTTACCCATAATATAGGTACATCATATTATTATGTATATACGACGATGGTATCGATGATGGTTCCACGTGCGCATCATAATCGATAAAATATGATTGTGGTTATCTGCTAATTTAAACCGTGCAGTGACGAAACCTACCTGTAACGTCGATAATTATGATCACTACAAGTCACAATAATTAAAAAAAAAAAATTCTATTATCTCATTAGCGTCAAAGTGTACCTATATGATGTGCGAATTATTCGTACACGTTAGTTATACAAACGGTTGTCGCTGCAGCAATATGTATAATATATGATACGTTTCATACAAAATATTATAAATGGTGTAGGTATGCACCTTTAATCTATATAATATTAAGTACATTCCAGGTTTTGGCACCGTCGCCGTTGATAATTTCTAAACGTGGCACTCATCTTGAGGACGCTTCAAAGCCTAGATTTGTCACGGGTACGAAAACCGTATAATAATATCAAATCGTGTGTAATGTGTACTATTAATAATATTAAATTTTGCTGATGTAATATATAGTTAAGGAGTTTCCCCTCGGAAAATCTGTGACCTGTAGAGTTATTGTTTATTAATTGATCATAATATTATATATACTAAAGACACAGAGCCGTATTGATGACCGGCGAAGAATGCAAACACGTTATTGAATCGCCAAATTATATATATACACGAAGTAGGTATACCAATAATATTATAATTGTCAACATTTCCGACTGACGTGTATATATATATATATAGGTGTTTGTGCGTATTATACGCGTGTACGGTATCACTGCACTATTGCGCAATGTTTATGTAAAAAAAAAATGTGACGAAAAAAAATAAGCAATCATAAACCAAAAATAACAATAATAATATACTAAATGAAATCGTACGGTAAACTGCAATAGTTGTTGATAATGTTTCGATGCCGGCGTATATATACAGGAAGCGAACGAAGTGTTCGTTTCGAAAACAACAGGTGAACGTGTGTTATGCGTAAGAACTACGTATCTATTACGCGCGGACAATGGCCAATATTGAAAGTTTTAATATCACAGGAATGCAGTATTTCATTATTTCATATTCGATGGACAAGTTGTTCGTGATCATTCCGATACAACAATATTAATGATGTATGTACATGAAAAACAAACCATCTGAAAATATTGAGTTATCCGTGTCGCGAGATATGTTGCAGTCGAGGTACGACCTTTCAGTTATAGGTTTCAGTGTTGTTCCGCAATCGTGTTCAATATCCGATATATTATTATTATTATGAATTATGACGAACGCTGCAGTATAAACAGCAATATTCGATATTCCCAAAAGTTTTTTTTTTTTTTTTTACATAGTATATACAATTAAAAAAAATTACAGTGTTCTGTTTTGCGCGTATAGAGCGCATAATATTATATTTCAGGCGTTTACCTGCGAGCATGCTTATAGCGCGCTTTGTGCAGTGTTACGCGAATCGGCGTCTAAAAATTAAAGACAAAAAAAACTCGACGTGTAAAACTATAAAGTATGAAATGCGATTAAATCGTGTGTGCTATTATAACGTCATGTACCCGGTTTGCTGGTCATTAACATTGCTGAGAGAATATCATACCTATAATAATAATGGTTGATAGTTCCGTCACCTCACCACGACCTTGATAAGTGTAAACATTAGCGAATTCATTTTTATTATTATTATTCTTTTAACGCGTCTATAATTGATTTCCCGTAATAATACATTGTTTACTCATAACACAGACAGAGCTGTTATCGGTATACAATATTTTACATGTATAATATGATAGGTATGATATAATATAATATTATATTGTTTAGTAATATGCATTTGTAAGTACCTCCGCGTGTAATGTTTAAGATACTCGCGTGTTTTCCTTGTAATCTTCGCATTATTTTAGGCACCGTACGGTCAATGCAATATATTAACTCAATTATAATATTGTAAGTAAACGGCAGTTTCCTGTTTTTATATACCTTTGTCGGTAAAAATTGACGTCCGTCAAAAAATGTTGTTACACCGTCATACAATTTTTTACTATCTGCACTTTATAGATTATCGTCCTCGGGCCCTCCTTATGATAACAATTATATTTGGTTGTATCATTTATTATATTTAATCAATTGTTATATGCACCGCTTAATGCACGTATTATCGGGTAAACTGCAGCGGCAGTATACTAATATATATTAGTGCAGCAGCCGTATATGTATATATATATATGTTTGTCTGTATATGTATGTTTATATATACACACATCTAATGTGCAGAAGCGTACAAAGGTCAAGGACACGTGGGAAAATGTCATGAATTAAATATTTCACGTGCCAATTCGTTTGCATTAAAATAATATTATACTCGTATATATGGGCAGGTATACGGTAATCGTTTTCGCAGGTATATAATACGTGTGTACAACATGCGTATATAGGGCGCATTGCTACATAATGTCCGAACTCTGGTGAATTATAACTATACCCGGGAGGAGGGAGTGGACACGTGTGTGAATTCGTGTGTTGCGAGGGTGGATGTAGAATAATGTATAATCAACTCAATTTGTATATGTAACCCCCGACAGCGACCGTCGTTATACTAGTATATGAGCTCATATAGGACTGGTATAATGGCAGCGATGCGGTATGCGGCCACTGCACTAGGGTGTCGAACGAATTAAAATCACTTTCATTCATATTGACGTGTCATTACATCACTTTTTATATACATTGTTGTCCAGAATTTTGAAAAACTCTTGACTAATAGTTACTACAATTAGTTAGACTCGTATATACCTATATATGTAGGTAGGGAATAATAGGGCAATTTGAGTATATCACCGCAAGGTAAATAGTCTTTAAAATATACTTTGTAAATATAGTGTTGACTGTTGAGTTAAGATGATTTAAAAAATGTATTAATAAAAAAAAATATGTGATATAAATAACATTAATTGTTATTTATGACATTTATTGAAATGACATATATAATATACTAATGTTTTTTTTTCGCTCTCTCGACGAAATTATTTAGTTCAGGTTTATTATTTTAAAAATTCTTATTATATAGACTTTTTATTCAAATAAACGTTTGTCTTAATTAATTTGTATGGAATAAAAGTAAGATCAGGTATATAGAAAAAATATCAGAAAAATATGTTAGGAATTAGTCTGTCTTATTTTAGAACTCCATAGTGTGCAGAATAAGATTGAACAAACGACATTTTTTTAAACAATGTTGCAATTTATAGATCATTTAAAGTAAAAACGCTCAAAACTTAGTGACTTCTGTTTAATATCTAAATAGAGTTTCACTAAAAAATCCAATATAGTGCAAGAAATAAAATACATATAAGGTTCACATAAGGTTATTGCCTGCCGATTGAGCACTAAACAACATTATTTGCGATCCATAATATACACAGTTATACCATCGGAAGTGCGTTATCAACATTCAAATCGAATTACCGAAAAATATTTGTCTGTTTTTTACGGGAAATTAATTCGAATCAAAATATGTGTACATAATATTTTACGATATCGAAAAAAATAATAACAATAAATTTCAACGACAATCTCGACCAGTCATTGTTATTGTAAACGTAATAATATCTGCAGCGTACATTGTATTTATTGTGGACATGTCAATTCCGTTTCAATTGCATTATTGTGGATCTTAGGTATAATGTTGGTTCGTATTTTTAATCGAAATGTATTCGAAAAAAAAATAGAAATAATGATGTTCGGGAATGACGATTGCTGTTTCTCACGACCCGTATAATTTGTACACGGTAATGTACAAAACTGTGGATAATTTCAAAGACGTGTATTGGCATTTCGGCACTCAATTTAATTGAACCGGTCAACCGAGAGTATAGGTAGTTATGTTATATTACTTTTAATAGTAATAATAACTGTACTTGCTATTTTTTGTTGCTTCATGTGTGTTACACGATAACGACCAAAATTATACTATTTATATTTTATATGAAGACATTACATTTCTTTTTTTTTAAATACAAATCGAATCTAAAAAAACATAGGTAATATTATATAATTTATGTTTGCTATTCAGTCATAGCTATAATAATTTAATTCGAATATAATACTATAAACATACTGAATACACGCGAGGTCTCCACAGATTTCACGTTTTATCACCGGTATAGGTAGTAATTATACTTGAAAATGAACTAATATAAAAATTATATTATATTATATTATTGAGACTTTCAGAATTTGTCTTTATATACCTACCTTTATATCTTCATAATATAAATTTTTTAGTGACGTGTAATTCACGAATCGATAGGTTTTCGGTTGCAGCATTGCATTTAAATGACGTTTTATTATTATTTATTCATATTTGAGTGTTTCGAGGGGATTTCGGCTACGTATTACGTGAACTGAAGAGAAAAGTACGCAGCACAATTATTATAATTCTCGTATGGAGTAATCAACAAAATTGTTATTTTAGTATTGTAATTATTTTAAATACTAAATACACATGTGGAATTCATCGCATGAGATTGTACATTGAATTATGACGCTTAAATATAATATAGGTACTGTTTTAATTTTTAGATCAATTTTTATACGAGATTCAAACATAGTATTATTACACATATATTGAACATAAAATTAATCATGTTGCGTATAATTACGATTTTTTTATCAAACTGGTTGTCCTAGAAATAATATACGACACAACTATTGTTAAATTTAAAAAAAAAATTCGATTTTATTCAAATATTAACGTGTCTACTCATATCAACAGTACATTTCAATGTAGGTACCTATATTTTAATAAATTATCTCTAATTATGATCTAAACAGTTTAAAATATATTATAAAAAATAATTGAGCTAAATAAATAAAGTACCTAGTTTCAAATAGTTGGATACAAAATGTGTGTTATGAAATACAGAGTGGTGTATTTATTTTATACTAATGTTTATTTTCATACTTAGTTAGGTAGGTATTACCAACTAGGTATATATTATTTTTTTAAATATAATTAAAGTTTTTTTTTAGATTATAACAGTTTTTCTGCATTTAAACATTCGCAGCTATAGTTGTTTTTATTTTTATGTGTTTACCAACAACAACAATTTACTCTTATAAAAAAATATATATAAATAAATTCTGCAGGATCGTTTTAAAAGGTTTGTTATTAGTGAAAAATCAGATAAATCGTGTGATGAGGAAATGTATATTTTTCCTAATTCAATAAAATTACTCTTCAGTCACGAAAGCTTAAACAACATACTATAGGTATTTGTATGTATTTTTCTTCAATTAAAATGATAAACATAGGTAATAATAAATTAATAAGTATGGCATAAATATTACTGTAAATACCTACTTCTGTAAGTAGTTAGATATCCTTCAAAGTTATAATATAAACCATCAAAAACTATGCATCCTATATTGGAATAACTATTTTGAAACTATATAATATTTTATGTGATTATATACAAATTGATGTATATAATATAATATATAGGTACTTGGGGCATGAGACCTATAGGCACTTACATATGACCTATATCTAAATAATAACTAATGAAAAATATACATTTTTTTTGTTGGAATTTTAACCTAACACGACCTATGTGAATAACAAAAATAAATTTAAGTTATACCATATATGGTAATTTATTTTGCAGCGACGCGACGGTGGGTGTGATGGGCGTTCGCGATCGGCAGCGGTGTATTGGCGGTGGTATCGGAAAAAAAAAGGAAAACCGAAAACCGATCGGCGCGCCGAAGTGACGCACTTACGACCTGGCGCGCGCCGCCGCCGTGCGGTGTGCGCCTAAGTCGGCCACGGGTCGCATACGCCGATTGGCCACAGCAATCCAATGATTGATAATATAGGTATATATACGCACACGTAAAAACATATATCATATACGATTCGCGTGCAACCCATATAAAATATATATAGGAAGAGATGGGCCGACGGGAAGACGATGTGTACATAAAATAGAAAACGTCGGTCTGCGCGGGGGTTTGTAAAACGGGGCTGCGGGGGGGGGGGGGAGAAGGAAAAAGTGTAGAGAGAAAATAAAAAGGCGGACAGGCGGGCTGCGGCGGTGGTGGTGTAGGTGGTGGAAAATCGGAAACGGAAAATAGGAAAAGAGAGGACAGACCGATCGTGTGACCGAGAGAAGAGGAGAGGAGAAAAAAAAATAAAAAGGAAGAAATAACGCGGAGCTATAATAAAAGAGTAAAGGATTGTGCGCCGTGCGACCGCGGCCGTCGTATGATAGTCGCCGCCGCCGCCGCCGCCGGCAGATGGCAGGAGTGCACGGGGACCGCTCGCGCCGGAGATATCGTCGTCACCGCGCCGCCGCCGCGCGTCGTCTCGTCGTCGGGCCCACCGGTATCCGCCGAGCGCCGTTTGCTCGCCAGTCGTCACTGATTGTACGCGCGGTGTCGACACGCGTGTGCTGTTCGTCGTCGTCGCCGGTTGTCGCCCGTCGTCATCGTGGTCGTTGTCGTGTGGTGTGTTTGTGTCTCGCCGTCGTCGCGTCTGCTGATCACATTGTCCGACGCCGCCGTCTTACACGCGAAAATATTAATAAAATTACTACCACACATATTTTATCATTATTCTATAATTATTACCGTCGTCATTACCTATTATTGCCGTCGTCGGTCTTTATTGTTTTATCATTATAGTTTATTAAAAAAAAAATCATTTTTTTTTTTATTTAATTTTTTTTTTTTTATTACGATACGCGTCGATTTTTGTGCGCCCGAAATACCCCCAGAACAGTGTCATACTTGCACAGAAAACGAGTGTTGAAACATTTTTGCGATTAAAGTTTTTCGGGGTATTTATCGAGAACAAAATTTTAATCCGTTCTTAAAAAAAAAAAAATACTCCACAGAACATTCCGATTAGTATTTTTTATTTTTTATTTTATTACCCACGAACCGGGTAGACGAACTTGACCTGTCACACCCAGTGTTCCTGCTGCAGCAGTGCATTCGAGTGAGTTCGAAGAGGTGAGTTTTTATTTTTTAAAAAAATGCACATTTTTATACAATAAAAATGCTGCATGGTAATATTACCATTTGAAATTATGTCTTTAGAATTTAACCCACTATTTTTTTTTTCACTAATCTTGTTTTTCGTACAGAACAATTTTTTCTCGAAAAATAACATTTCTATTGATGATAGGTAGGTATATAAGAAAAGTAAATTAATTTACTTCACGAAATTGTCAATGATAAATACGTCTACAAATAATAATATTTTATTCTTCGCAACAATAACGTATAAAAAAATTTAACTCCTTATAATGCCAAAACGTCTGACAACAGGTTAGAAAAAAAGACTTTAATAAAATAAAGATGGCCAACTTTTGTATTTTGTAGTTATTTAAATTCACTTTTAATTAATAAAAATTATTTATATCGAAAATCAAAATTTTAAAATATAAAATGTATAGGTACAATAACTTATTCTGCAATTTTTTTTTTTATCATATCGGAAAAAATAATAAAAATGAATTACCTATTATTTAAATTTTAAAAGTATTATACTGCTGTTTAAATTTATTGATATTCATTGTTGTTCATTTAAATGAATTTATTGTATAGGAGTTGCGAAATAATTTTAGTATGTTGAATATTTTTTATTCTGATAAAATTATTTTATTTACTAAAAACTAATAATTATTAGAAAACTTATTCAAAAAACAATAAAACGTATATAAAAAGCAAATAATATTCAATATTATTATATACATATTATGCCTATAAATTATAATGTTACGCATATCTGTTTAGTAAAAATTATAACATACATATCATACATATTATATATTACCTGCCTATTATAATATATTTTCGGATTAGTATATTTTTATTTTTATTATTATTTTACTGAATTACAACATTATATTATTGATACATATAGCAAAAATAATTATTTTTATACCTAATCAATTACGGTGTTATATGTGTTTACATCATATTGGTTAAAAGTTTTGTAATACCTACTAAGTAATAGGAAACAGTGATTATTACATTTACTTTGAAAAAGTTAAAACAAATTATTTAGGCAATACAACACTAACAACAATATTATTTTATTTTATTAAATTTCAATATAAATATTTTTTCATGGTCAATATTGTAATTTTTAATTTGGATTAACTCAATACACACCTTCTACGAAAAATAAACAATAATAAAAACATTGGATCTATTGTTTGGTGTCAGGTGTTTTGTTTTTACGCTTATAATATTTTGATAGCCTACTTATTGAATTCCAATGCTTTGAAATAAAAATATAAATACAACAAATATTCCAACAATAGTCCTAGCTGATCGTAGAATAATTAAAAACAATATATCTGCGGGGATAAGCTGCTTAATAGTGTTATCGGCATCACCCATATATCCGACGTGCGTGCGTCTGACGGCTGACTGTTAATATAATTTGATAATATTCATTTTGGAATTTATTGCAAAAAAAAAAAAATTGGTTTCTACCTTAAACTGATTGCCTGCTTAATACTATAACGATAAACACGTTCAATATTCAGTAATTAAACATGATCACAAGGAATTGTCAATTTTATTGAGATTATTAACTGTCAATTCATTTTATTTTTTTTTACGTAAATATTTATAGATACCTTTACATGATTTATCTATTCATATATTCTGACTGCTATAATTAAGCTACAACATTAATTACCGAAATACAATTACAATTATATTAATTGAGCATTGAAAAACGCAATAAAAATGTGTTTAATCACACTGAGTATAGAAATTATAAATTTGGAGGACGAATTAAACAAGTACGTTTAGTAATATTATTATTTTCAACCGTATTCGATTTTAGAAAATATTTAGATAGATACGTCAATATTATAGCTTGTTCATTGCTAAAATGCTCATTATTACTACTTATGCGCGATCCATAATTTTTTTGTTCATGTCGATCAACAAGTATTTGATGATTATTTTTACACACAAGATGATTTTTTAAAAAGTTTAGATGACGAATAAAAAATAAACACATTTTGTCTGTCATGCATCATTTATAATTAAAACAACATTTCCCTTGATTTACCAGTCATTATATCGTATTTGTTATTTTGAACTTCTTTTTATCATAGCATGTACAAATTGATAGTATGAATTCAGAATTGTTTTGAACAAAATTATGTGTACGTAAACGAAATAATAATGATATAACAGTTTTGTTAGGCGTTTTGAGTATGCAATCTAAGTGCTCGTATGTCTTCTTTAACTGTGTTTTTAGTTAAGAAATATTTCATTGAAGTATTATAAAAACAATAAATTAATTGATGTGTTTCAGATGATAGACCAGATAACATACACATTTTTCACTTGTTAAGTCCTGTCGATAAATGCTGCTTGTACGATAATTATTGTGTATTTCACGGTAATTATGCGTAACACGTGATATGGATGTCCAGGCTATGCAGTCTATGGATTGGCTCTTTAAAAAGGAACGTATCTATCTACTGGCTCAATTTTGGCAACAGGTAAATACTAAAACAGAAGATAAAGAAACCAATATTTTTTTTAACACCAAATGCACGTCACATTGTTGTAACAATTGAGGGTTAAATAAAAGAGGAAAAAAAGAGTAGAAAATAAAACTGTTGGCACAGAAACATCGGCAGACGTTACGTCCCAGTTGTATGTGGTTTGCCGTCCGCCGGGATAGGGAGGGCAAAGGGGCAGGGCCAAACGGCTCTTTAACGCACGGCCAAACATTATAAAATCGTTCACACTTTATTGTTATTCGATGTATTTACGAGAGACATCTAAAACACCGATAAATTCCCTGTTCAGCGATATTTCCATTAGATATACCTAACTATATTGAACATTAAGTTTATTCAATCTTCTAAGCAATGTGATAAATTCCTGTGATCTCAAACGCTGTGTATTTTGGATTTTCATACAATTTTACAGTTATTGTAATCTTCCTGTGTGAATAAAATAATATATACTATATAGCTAATATAGTAGCTGAAACGCAAAACATTTGATATTTTTAGCATTTATTTTGAATTTAAAGTTCCTACAAATCAATTAGCCGTATAGGTTTAGATTACAATTTCAATTTAATTGGTGAATCCAAATTTATAATATAATATACAATATTGAATATATTATAATATTTTAAACAAAAATTATACATTTATGAGTTTATCACACACATATTTTGATATCGTGTAAAATTTTCAAAATTGTGTCGTACGGTCAAAATTTACTTGAAACTTTAGTAACTATTTTAGCATTTTAAGCCATATCATATGGTTTTATTGGTAGATTATTTAAGTAAAACTTCCGGTTCCTGTTTTAAACCTCTGCGGCGTAGGTTTGAAACGCCTCTGTGTGAATTTCAAATTTAACTTGTATATAAGCATTCAAAACACATCTAATAACATTTATCATTGCCACGGCCGTTTAGTGTTGTTCGACTTTAATATATTAAATAGAGAAGGACCGTTGCACGTCTAAAATTATGACGGTCGCCGCAAGAAGCATGCAGTTTGGGGCATCGGGTGTCGATTAACGGTCGCGCGGTCTGAAATAGAATTTTACTTAAACGCCGTAAAGCAGCCGTCGGCGGGGGAGATTTAGAGCGCATTACGATAATATGTATAATTAACGGGGTGACGTCTCGAAAAAAATATTCATTAAATATATTTATTATGTCCGTATCACTTTACGCACGTATCGCCTCATAAAAATCTTATTTATATCTATGTATTTTTTTTTCGATTTTATAATAATTTATAGTGGCGCTTTATATTATATTTTATATCATATTCGAGATATAAATACACCTCTATCCGTTCACGGTCTTTGCCCAGTGACAGTAGTGAATTTTATAATAATAATATGTATCTTCCTATGCGCGCGCGTGTTTGAGTGTGTTTATAATGTTTGTGTACGTATGTTCGAACGTATAAATTATTAGTTTACAGAATTATTTGGCAACGACTCGCAATTGACAGCGTGTTTTAATTTTAGAATTTCAACTCATTAAATAAATACAGGCGCATACATAATATTACAGGCACACACATAATAATAATTAATAATATAACTACTGTCGTTGTGTGTAATAAAAAGTAGTATTATAATATTATACTCCAGTATTGTGTTAAAAAAAAACAACAACAAAATATCGTACTGTGGACCGTTTGCGAGAATGGAATAAACCCGCAGCGGTATCTGTTCGGGCGGCGTTTCGAGGGCGCTGGCACAAAGGTCGGGCGATAGATGGTAGCACAAGCGGTACACGTGTGGCCGGTGGTTAAACATCTATATAATAGGTACTCATAAAAAATACTATACGATTGTCGCTGTCGTTGTCGTCACGATATCATCGTGCAATGCTGTGTTATGTAATACATACGACCACGTAATAATATTTATATTTATATCGTGAAGACAAAAATTCGTTTTTGTGCGACGAAAACCAAAGCACCTCATCGTCAGCGATTCGGCGTAGGTATATTTAGATATATAGACGGGTCGGTCCGGACATGATTTAGTGCGCATCACACCTAGGCGGGACTGGGCGATTTAATATTGTTATTGCGACGACGACGTGTCAATTCAATCTGAACCCACTTTATAGTGTCGGGTGAGCTCGGACACCCTATGCCGCAGCAGCTGTATAGATACACACAGGATCGGCGGGTAGCGATGTCCGTCTAAGTTTAGAAAAACGAGCACGTCTCGTATACGCTCGTTAGCGACAACGACTTTCGGCTGCGGCGGCGTTGTCAAAAACATTCGATTTTTCTTTAATGACGCCTATTCCGGTCGGTCCGAGAGTGTGTATGTGCGTGTGTGTGTGTGCATATTATGCGCCGCGTGTGAGTGACACGAGCAGCGAAAAGTAAAGGGAAAAAAAATGTCGAAAATTTACGATTTTCTTGGCACCCGACGCGACACGAACGACACACGGGTTCATCGGTGACACTGTCGCGGGCGGGCGCGCGTTTGTATGTGTGTGTGTTTGTATGTGTATCCATCTATGTGCGCGCGGACGGTTTTTTTCTCAATAGATCGAAAATACACGTGTGTGCGTGTGTGTGTACGCGTTGGACAGACTTAAAGCACATATTAATAAACTCCCACTGTTATAATACGGGCAACTGTATATGACGACCACGATGACAGCCGTACTGAAATAGCACCGGGGTCCACCGCCCACCCCTCTCGCCGTTCCAAGTGCCACCGCCGAACCACCCCCGCTCGACGACCGGTCCGAGCGGTACAACTCTTCCTGCCGCCGCCGCCGTCCCTCCGACGATGAGTCCGCGACGGCGGCGGGGCGCGGGCGAAGAGGTGTCGTCAAACTAATGGCGTACACAGATTAAACACGTTTTAATGCGGTTTTTAATAATCGGTTTGTTTAGAGTGACACATCCGATCTATGCGGCGGCAGATCCCTTTTGAAAACGATCCAAAACGGCTATTTCGGTATACACGACCATCGCCGCCGTATATTATAATATTATCGTCGGTCGTCTCAACTATTACACTACCGATGCGACGGCGTAGACGACGACGGTCATTTGTGTTTTTATTATTTTTTTTTTTTGTATGTATGTATCATGCATAAATAATAAATATATATACAATACGTCATTATACATAACGTGTTTTCAATGCTGTAATAACATATATTATTAGTTATTACCATACACATCGATACTTCATGTTATAATATTATATTATCGGATATTGTAATGATATGTTATTATAATTGCTTGTAGGTATTTGGCAGAATAAATATCGTCGGATTTGTTTTTTTTTTCTGGACTTTTTTCATCCATTGTGATATTTGCGTCTCCCGAAGGGGGGTTAGTGAACCCGAACGAAAACCGGTTCCGCCGTCATTGATAAATCGGGTTACCTGACAATTGATTAATTTCGGATAGGCCACACCACGGCCGCCATTGGTATCTGCAATCACGACTTCGGCGATCTCCACGCCCGGGACGTCCCTCTCCGCCATCCATCCCGTACATGCTAACTTATCTATATCATATATTGTATACAGTGAACGATAGTAATTTAAAAATATTTTGTAATTTGATTTATATATTATAATTCCATACCCATGACAAAAAATCACGCACGCAACGCATTTTTGAACACGCAGTTTTTATTAAGATTTCGGTATTTTTTTTTTCAGCCACAACAACAACTTCAATCAATATAATAATATATAATAATATGAATACCTATATATACGCGCATAAACGTGATTAAAGGGATCAGGGGATAGTGTATGTGTAATCTTCATCCATCCTCGGTGATTCTTTTTTTTTACACGTTAATAATTGGATTACTCGGTAGAGGATATCTTATAATAAAATCTTTTTCCCCCAAGACTTTTCCGGGGCCAATCTCGGGCCCTGTCATTTGGATAACAAACGACTACCGAGAAATTTGCCTCTTCTTTTCCCATTTTTTTTTTTTTTATCCTTACCACCGTGGCGGCGCTACACGCCGATTCTAATTATACGGCTGGCAGAGCACTGGGAAAAGAAAAGCTTTTTTTCGAATACTTGTCTTGTTTTTCCCTCCGAACACACATCGTTTTCCCATAACTAATTATGTATATATATCTATACAGCAGCATTGCCATTCGACATGATTTTCGGCGTAGATTTTATTCATCAATTACCTGCAGAAGTTATTATTTTTATGACAAGCAATCATTCGCAACAATTGTATTTCGGTATACAAAAATCTTATCTCGTTATTTTCGAAATAATACAATTATATTAATATGTTTAATTACTTATCGTTATTTATTTACCAATTGATTTTTTTCATACTGCACCTATATACCTACTTATATATAGGTACCTTCAAGATCTATATTTCTTAATATTAAAATCGATTTTTGAATTAGGTAGGTATCTACACCTATAATATTATCATATTTGCATACGTTTTAAAATACGGTTTTATCATATTTTATATCTGAATTACGTAAATGCAAAAAAAAACATATTTTTCTTTCAATTGATATTTTTTTTAAATCTCGTATTTCAAAAAAATATTTCAATTTTCTTAAACGATAATAATAGGTATACAGTATATGCATATACCTATACCGGTTATTATACTTGTATTATATATGTACAATATGATATGATAATGACAGTACCATTATCGATAATGCACAAACTACGCGTGTAGGTATATTTCAATAGGCACTGATTATACAAATAATTCAATACGCAATAAATTGCATTTTATATTACAAGTTGCTTACTGAGATATATTTTCAAACGGATTTCTACTTTGTGTTTATTGTTCGTGATTTGTGTAATAAGCTAGTATGAGAAACGACGTATTCAAAATGTCGAGAAAATTATGATTTGTGCGAATATACATATATATATACCTATATATATAATTATGCGACGTTTGCGAAGAATTCAGTGTAAATAGAAATCACTTATTCAAATTTTTTTTTTTTCATTTTTTTAAACGTTGAATGGTTTTATTAGTATACCCTGAATATGAAATCCGATATCCTCGTGTCAACGTGTCGGATTGTACGTAAACAAACACAATATAAATGTTAGGTTTTATTTTTTATGTATGCGCGCGAAACAAAAAATAAAAAAATCCGACCCTTTTCGGATATATATATATATATATATATATATATGCACTTCCGCCCCCGTCTTGTTGTTCTTGTGTGATTTGCATACGTGCCCGTGTCAAACATTTTCTCCCCCTGCCGAGCGTAATGTGTTCTTTCGCAATTATTATTTTCCGCCCCTCAGCTCGTATACAGTGTACGCACATAATGAGTCATTCTTGTTGTCCATTTTGTCTTCAATCCACCGATAACGATCTGATCGATACCAGCATACAGCAGCACTACCACCGCATTATATACAACAACCCTAACCTAGAATGCGTCTAGAAAAAAATTAATATCAAATAAACCATAGAAACGTATACATATTATGTAGGTATGTAGGAATTTATATATGCACAGTAATAATAAAATATGTTGTTTCAAAAGTCATTAAAATAAACAAGCTGACTTCTTAATTCTTATGAAATATGTTGGTTACACAGAACAACGTATTATTTTATAATTCAGAATCTGTACATATTATACGTAGGTACGTAAGAACAATAATAATATAATAGGCTATTTCAAAAACTATATTTATTGGTATACGTACATTCTATTATTTTTATTACATAATTAATATGGGTTGTATACATATACACTAAAAAACGTGATGTAGTTTATTATACACTGAAATCAAAAGTTTTGTAATTCCAACGACACATTAGCAGTAATCTCACGAGTCGTGGCTATATTATTGAGATGTGTCATTAGACACGTTCTTATATATATATATATAACAATTTTTTTTCTCCTTAGTCTACTTTTGAGATAAAGCCGACAGTTTACAGACGCGAGTGAGTAGGCGTAAAAAAAGTGTGTTCAGGAAAATCTGCAACTCTTATGAGAATCGATCTATATAGTTTTTACCTATATAGGCGGCTTTCTTTCATCGTTATCGATGTATACGCAGAAAAACAAGATAACATTGTACATGTATAAAAGCGCCTTATACCGCCTTAATTACTAGGAAACCACGAAGACTAAAACACACACACACATGCATTATAGAAAGTTTTTTTTTTTGATTATTAAATCAAATAATAATTAAATATTTCATCAACACCTTTTTAACACAATAAACCCGCATCGTATTTATTATTTAATTAATCGTAAAAAAAGGTCAACGGTTTTATATGTAAATGTGTTTATGTATACAGTATAATATGGTGTCGTCCGATCAACAATGGGACATCGGAAATCCAGGGGAGGAATACGTTAGGTTGTAGTCATCGCGTTGAATGTGCACAGAGAGAGAGAGGATAGTATATAAACACATAAATAATATAAATGAGCATAATGGAACAAAACAAAAAAAAGTACCAGCTAAGAAAATAATAATAACACAAAGCGATTTATGTTTATAAGATGAAGTCTCAATTCGTCAGTGTCAAGACCGTTTTTTCCTTTCTTTTTGAAAGCAGTCTCCTCCCACGAACGGGTTTTTCTTCTGTTTGATCCGATTTATCACCTATACATACAGCGCGCGCACACACACACACACCCGCGGCCGTATTATTGTTGTCATTTTTTCAAAACGATATGGCCCATTCACTGGTGAGCGCGAGCGTGTGTGCGTGTCAGTGTAATATGTAAATGGACAGGAAAACAACGAGAGCCCGTGGGTATTTTTTTTTCTAATGCGGCCGGGGATGGTGAGTGGGTGTGTGGATGGGGGAAACCCACGCGTTGAAAACAAAAGGGTCCGGACTTGCCCTGCGGAAGTCAAACGCGCGCCGTTGACGTCGACACTCGATGGTTGCTCGGATATAAAATAATAATTAGAAAATAAATATATCATGTGCATATACATACCTATATATGATATGTGTGTGTAGTGTATGTGTTTTTCATAGTACCTATATTCGTCTGGATATATTATATAGTTAGGTAGGTGCTGTGTATAAACTCAATAAACAATACTATTTCGATGGTATTTATATTTTTGCTATATTACGACGAATTCAACGAATTCGACGATATTATATAATATACAATTTAATATTGTATAAATTACAAAAAAATTAGTGTACACCGCCGTCATATTCGCAGGTGTTTTATTGAATATAATTAATTAACATACACATATAATAGGTTTTAATATATAGCTGATACGTATCAACCATATGGGTTTTAATGCGAGGGGAAAAAATCCAATGAGCTCTCCATATATGTCAAAACTCAATATACATAATGCGTCGCTGCAACATGCAGAGAACGAATGTATAATAATATGTTTCAATTTAAAAATTCGGCAACAAGATAAAATGCATATTTTTACATAGGTATATATATTATTCAAACCCCGACTAAACGAAAAATACCGGTTTTTTTTTTACAACGTTAATGAATATTAAGTATAGATATGGAAATGAAAAATAGTGGGTTGACTTTTTTATTTATTGTATGGAGAAATTTTTTTGAAGGGTGTTTGTCTTGTATGTAGCGAAAAAAACCACCCTCTTTCGCGTGTGATGTACTGATGTGTGTGTATATATGTGCACCTATACATACGTTTTGGTTTTGGCGTGAAAAACACAGGTTATGTACGTTTTTTTCTACATAATATAATAATACGCACATCAAAGGGGATAAACCATGATTTTTTTACCGTGCACCCTAATGACTGGTAATGGAGCTAATATGTTTGAACGAATTCCGCGCGATTGGGGGGAAGTTGTTTAGTTGTCGAGAAGTACCTAAATTCTTGTAAACTTTGATACATTCGAATTAACTCACTCGTTATTTGGTACGTATTTGATAGGTTAACGAGTGTTCATTTCAACGGATATTTTCGGTGTTTTAAAAATGTATCAGTTGCTATCACATATTATTAAACACACGATTTAACACCAACCGATAAAATAAGGAAATATAAACATGTAAATAATAAATAATATAAATAATAAATAATAATATTATTTTTATATGTATTTTTGATATTCCAATTAATTGCAAATATCAAAATATAGTTTTAATATTTTATACTATTTTACTTTTTGATAAATTATCTACTACATTGTATGCCTCTTATAATTATTGAGCTTATTATTTTATTATAAATATCATTATTATTGTTTACATATTTACCATCTCTATTTTACAGGATGGTATTGTAATCGTTTATATAATAAAATGTGGGAGTAACTGATGCATAGTGGAGGGAATAGTTATAAAAATAAATGTACTTTTGAGGGCAACTGGTATGCGATCAAGTTAACTTCTCGAAAGCAGATATAAATGTGGCTAATTACCATATTATTGTGTAAATTAAATTGTATAAAATACATTTTAAAGCATTATTATAAGCATATCATTTTATTCCTATAGGTGTTTTATAATATTTAAGTTTGTGTAGGTATACTATCTAATAGCTTGCATATAAGTTATTTAATATTTTTCAAAAATATTATTTGTTAACTGCAATTTTATGTAAAGGGTTTATCAATACGTTGGTACATACATTGTTTTTTTTCCAAATAATAATATTTTATAAATTGCTTATTTGCATTGTGTGTACATTCAATGTTGTTATCTTGTAAAACAGCCGTTGTAAAAATTATCGAGGGCCGGAAGCACTCTTATTAGCATATTACGACCCTGCAGCTATATTATAATACTCGCGACGAACGTATACGTATAGGTTATATATTATCATAGAACATAATAATGATATTATAAAATAGACCGAATACGAATAATTTTGTCCGTTTCTTTTTGTGTTAAGTGTATAGTTAAGCCTAATTTGTCAAAACGAACATGCGTATACAAACGATACACGTATAATAATATTATATTGTATGTACGAATAGTTAGTTAACATTAAACAGTACATTATTATTTTTAATAAATGCGCGAACGGGAACAATGCGGAGAGTTCAGAAAATGTTTTCAATGTTGCGATGGCGATGATGGATCCGGTACGTTATAATTAATAATAATAATTTGTAACGCGCGGTATAAATAATTATCAAAACAATCAACAAGTACATTTTCAAAGAAATCTAATTAAAAAGAAAAACGTCAGAATATAAATATATTCAAAAATATTAATTACTACCTATATTATAATAATATTATATTATAACTACGGATATAACAACAAAAAAAACCCATAATAATAATAATAATTATGTATATGTAATGTGTATAGAAAAATCCAAACTCTACTATTAGGTAGGTACTTATATTTAGCTACATATAACATGTGTATAAATAAAGTAATAATTATATATTTTATACGGACAATACGCGAACGGACGGAATCGTTCGAGACATACATCCGTCGTCATCGTTGAATCGATGAGAACTTAATAATAATGATGATGATGGACATAATATATAATATTATTAAGCAGCGTTGTCCGCATTGTCGAAGAGCAGGTCGCGCTATTATTATTATTATTATTATTATTATTATTATTGCAAGGACGCCGCCGTCGGGTGGTGCATGGCCAGCGGGGGTTTGGAGGGGCGGGTAATATACGATTTTGAGACGTCCGAATATTATCACGGAGCGCACGTCGTACCATTATAAATATATTATCGTACACCCATACGGCATACAGGTACCTGCCTGTATATGTATACTATACTATATTATAATATGACAGTATATAGGTATACCGTATAGTGTATAATATATTATAATCTATATACCGCCGTGGCGTATAATAATATAAACGTAGGTATAATATGTATAGATAGATATGGTATTATTATTGTTACATTATGGTTCACGATCGGCCACGGTTGTTCAGGCGGCGAAGTTGGTGGGCGTGACTGCGGGCGACTGTCGGAAGAGAGACGAAAAACGAAAAACCGAAAACGGAAAAATAAAAACAATAAAAAAAAAAAAACCACCGACAACAAAGACGGCGCCGGGATAGAGAGATACGATACGGAATGAAAACCGAACCTGACGCATATGTATGTACAACAATATATAGTGTGTGTATATCAATCTATCTACATGATATTAAATATATTTATATAAGTGTACGTCACATCACAATAATTACATGCGGGTTTCTATACACTATATATGCGCAAAACGTACGTGCGTACGGCAACAACAGAGGTCGCCGACGTTGTATAGTAATAATAATACTAATAATGATAATGATTATAATAATAATATGTATTATTAAATTATCGTGTTTATACACGCGGGACGCGACTATACGCGCTAACGACGGCTGTGTTGTAGTAGTAGTGGCGAGCAGAAAAGAACGAGAAGAGAATAAAAAACGAAAAAAAGTAAAAGAAATAAAACGCCGCCGCCGCCTCGCACACACACACGCACTCAGCCGATCTATCGACGGGGCCGGTCCAATGGCGCGTGATACGGTCCAATAGTTCCACCTACTTTAAGACACCTCCCACCGGACTCTTTATATATACATACAGCATATAAATACACGTAGAAGGTCGATTTATTGTTATTTTTATATTTATATATCGTTCGATATTTTTCTTTTCGCCGCCGCCGCCACCGCCGTCGCCGCTCCGTTGTCCGTTTCCATATACATTACATTATACTATATTATGTATGTGTAGTGTGCAGTCGTAGGTGTATATACATATATAATATGTGCTATTGTGTGAGCTCGTTATTCGGACGTCCCTCCGTTCACCGCTGTGTACATGCGATGATGTGATAATATAATGTAGGTATATACATATAAAATGTACACGCTCGATTGATATATTATTACCCCGGTGGCGGGGATATATAGGTGGAGTCGATATTTTCGTAGCCATTTTCCAAACGCTCTTGCCTGTTATTATACAATGTAATATAGGTACATATATATTATATATTAGGTATAGGTAGGTAGGTATACCCGTTGCAGTACTTGACATTATATTTTATTGTTATAATATATCTATAGCAGGTCTATAAACGCCACCGTCTCGTAATAATTATACGCGTACCGTCCGCCTGCTGCAGTGTCGTGATAAATGTATAATAAGTATAGGTACTTGTGTGTAAATCTAAACACGGGCACTTGCCCGAAGCTTTATTTAAAAAAAAATCGGGGCTGATGAGACGCCTGTCATGTTGTATTATTTTTACGTATACCTTTTATATAATTATAGGCTAATCCATATTATAGACTGCTGCAGTATTATAATTATACATAGAGTATGTTTTAGTTTGTATATCTAATATGATAAAACTAATGAAATAATAAATATAAAATAAACATTTTGTTTTTTTATACATCAGTAAAAATGTCACTCAACACGCCTCTGCAGCGTTACGATTTATTGTATATTGTATAATGTGTAAATATTATTATTATATTAAACTTCGTGTGTCATATACTCTTATACATCATATTATATTATGAGATTAAACATTTTTATTTAAATCAGTGGGTCGCACGTATATATTTTAACGTTCTATATAATAGTATAATATGATAAGTATACTTAGAATATGTTTTTGGTTCTTCTGAAAACTTAGCAGAAAAACGTCAATTAACCTCTTTTGCCGTGTAACCATCGATATGGTCTGCTGCTACAAGTTTATATCACTACAATATAAAGTCCATCATGTTATCTTCAATTATTGTTTATGATCGCGATAGATAATACAAATTAAAGATTTTATTTTCAAATTTAAATGAAGGTACTTTTACCTTTGCTTACGAAAAAAAGATAAAATTCGGTTATGTTATTGTTATAAAAATATCATGAAATATCTAATCCAACTGCAGTAGCTATACATATAGTATATGAATTACGTTAAAGAGATTTCACGCGACAAATAGCACTCAAATAATATTCTTTATAATATGTTTATGATGGTACTATATCTATACGTAAGTTTCGGAAAAAAAAAATAGAAGACGACGAACCTATACTGCAGGCGGCGCTAAAACAACATTGTAAATTGTAATACAGAGAACAACTTTGGTCAATATATATTATAATTTATACTTATAATATCCATACTGCAGTATGTGTAATAATGACCGGAAATGGCATAAAATATATCGTCTTATTAAAATTGTTTTATTTTAATCATACTGTATGCATGCACGACCGGATTTGATCGATTCCGTGCAGGCATAAGTGGATATAATAAAATATAATAAACGACAAGGAAGTCATCTAGTAAATTGACCGCGGACCATTATTTTCAATCATGTTCAATACTTAGAAGCGCACAGTGTGTTGTATTATACCATTAGGTGTATAATACATATTGAGGCTGAAAGATTATATTACTGTGTTGTTATTCTTATTATTATTACGAGTGCCGTTATTGCGATATTATACGGTCGACATATATATAAACCATCCATACATTCCTATAATATTGTATAGATATAAGACCGGATACCGGTGATTTTCTCTGGACTTCGGTTGTAGTGCTATAGCCGAAGAGTGAAATTCGAATAATGATAATAATGAACTTATAATAAAATAGTATTCTTATGTATACCAATTTATACGGTTTTTGTAAACAATTTTTTTTCTTTATCTTTTGTAGAGAGCTACTTTGGCGGAAAAAGAAGTGACTGCCCTGAAGGAAAAGTTGACCAACAACAAAGCACAAGACACGAACGTCATGACCATGGCCACGCCTCTGAGCAATCATGTCGAATCCACCGAGGATCAAAATAAAACACCCGCCGAACTTGAACTTTCGGCCAAAGAAAAAGAGGTGAGAATTTTTGAACGGAAAAATATTATTAGGGTATTGGATGGTGCAGGATCTTTCTAGTTTAGAACATAAATACGATAATACTATTATACATAGTTACCTATATATATAGTATATATTCCTATACGCATAATAATATAAAGTGTCATATTAATAAATAATATATGTAGGTATGTATAGTATATATATATATATAGGTACATATGGTGACGGTTTATTACTCTGAATTACGTGCGAGCGTTTATTGCACTCAATAAAAAAAAAATATATATATATATATTATTATAATAATATAACGTATACAATAGACGACTTCCGGCATTTGCTCTCTTCGTGCAGCTTTTTTTTTTTTTAATAATATTCAAACACTTCTTATTCAAATATTTGCCTGCCACCGCCGTACCGGATGATGTGTCTTACATATTATAATCTCGTATTTTATCACCTTTCAAACACCTCCGTTTTTTTATTATTATATATTATTTATAATTCTTTTTATTATACTATTATTTTGGTATACATATACGGATAAAGGCAACTCCCGGAAATTCCACAGCAGCCGTTCCGTTGTTGTTGTTATTATTATATACTTATATATATATATCTGAGTCTCCATATTTTACATCATAATGCATAATATATAAAATTTCCACGGGACAAAATACAATCGCGCGTCTGTCTATACCTATACATACGCTACTGCACGGCGACGGAATTCCAAACGCCATCGAGTGTGTGTTTGTGCGTATACCTCTATGTATGTCTTATATAATAAGTATGTAGACCAATGGCGCCATCGAATCGGAAACAAGGTACTCGGTGGTTTTGCAGGAGAGGGGTATATAATAATAATATATAAATATATAGTATATATAGGTAGTACATGTTGGTATAGTATGGTTGTATAGGCGATTTGTGTGTGTGTGTGTGTGAGTGTATACGAACGGAGAAAAAGGTAATGGTATAAATTTTCCACTTCTATCACGCAATTTCCTTCCGTTTCGCGTCCAATCACGCTATTACGTCGGACGCATAATAAGTCTTACGCAGTGTATATAGTATACGGAGAACTTTGGGATTGATTTTATTACATCTGCATTTTCAACGTGTATACATAATATTGTGTTATATATTATTATTATTATTATTGTGTGTGTGTGTGTATGCATATAACTACGTAATATATATATTATATCGTTGTCGTGGCCGCCGCCACCGCCATCAGGGTCTGATATGATCGGGCGAGGCCCTTAAAAATCGAACCAGCTCGACCGGCACGACATGCACACACTGCAGACTATATTATAATATACGATCGTGGAACGTATATATATTATATTATGTATATAAGAAATAAGTATAGTAAAACGACTATAAACAATACACACAAATATATATATTAAACGTATAATAAACGCGGCCAGTGGTGGTGATGAGGTCACGGAAATGCGAAGGACCGAATTCGTAGACGGAGCGAGCGCGGGGCAGAATATATTTCCTCTCCCCTGCCCACCGTCCACGCTAGACGCTCTTGTGTGCTATTAATGGCCGCAGACAACGCGCTCAATTTAGTGTTTTAATAGTGTGCTTATATATATTTATATACATAGGTATATATTACATATATATATATAGGTACCGACCAACCGATCGTTTTATTATGTGAGCGCGCATTCTTCGGTCTTTTCATCGGTTTAAAATAATAATATAATATACATATTATTTTCATGTGATATATTAATGATATCCACATAATAATACAATTTGGCGAGTCATAGCTATATACTTATTTCTTATATATATCAAACAACAGATAGCACGATTGTACACCATTCTTGGATATATAATTATATAATATATATAGGTACATATGCTCCATATGTATACGTGTGGCCTTTAGCGATAATCATTTTTAATCCCTATCGATTCGATATTATATGTTATATTATATCTGTGCAAAATAATATAACTATGTATATTATAACCTGTATTCGACTAAGTGCACGCCGTTCCACTCAAAGGCCGAATTATTTTTGTAAAGTTGTTTATTGATTGGCAACATATTATATAAGCTCTAATATTGTACATATATATAATTAAAATGTACTATGTACATAATAATATACCTAATACATCGACTAAAATTCTGCGTTATGCTGCACATTATTATATACCACCTATATATTATTACACTCAATTGTTTGCGAATCGAAGAGCGGAAACGGGACGCCGAGCTCTTTCAGTCGATGTTTAAATGTTGTGCGTTTGTTTTTTAAGTGTTTAAACGCTCAAAGGGTTTTTCGTGCGCGGCTAAATTAGTTAAGCGACTACCCCCCCCTCCCGCCGCCGCCCCGCCGACGACAGGTGCGGGTGTTGCTATCGTCTCGCGTTATTGTCACCGTCCATGTCGAGCCGCGTTAAAGCCTCCCGCGACCCACTCCTCGACTTCTTCGTTGTTTTCTCATGTACATCATACTATTTAAATCTATTCATTCGACCGATGACGATGTTCCAAACTATTAAAGCTACACAATACGCACTGTATATTATATACATAAGTAGGTATATATATATATATAAATAATAGAAAAAAATGTCAAATTGTTCTTACAAGTCATCACGACGACGAATATTATAAACAAAAAATGAAAAAAAATTATATACTCGCATCACTATAGACTATAGTATCGTCGAATTCAATATACTTACGCAACATTTTATACTATACACAAACGTCAGTTCTGTCAAGAAACACTAGATATATAATATATAATATATATTATCATAACAATATAAAAATTTTGAAAGGAATTTACAACTATTATACTTAACACAATTACCTTTATTCGTCAATCTGCGGGTTTAATTTATCTACTAAAGTTAAGGCCATCAACTGATGTTAAATTAATTACAAGATGGTGATTTAACACCAGTTGATGGTAAATTTATAAGCGTTTGAACAGCGCCGCTATCCCTTTTATACATCATAAGTATTATTCATGCGTTATTCTTTAGAAGTACCTACCTAGCCATATAAATATATAAAACAGGCATTTATTAACATTTTATTATAAACGCGTGTTAAACGAACTCGATTCATTCAATCGCAATCAATGTTGACGTTAATCGCATAATTATATTATTTTATTAACATTGTAAAAAAATAAAAGTTAAATTCTCAAGAAAAATCATATGTTGTAATAGTGTATATAATAATGGTTAATTTTGCACACCGTATTTTATTTAAATATTTTCACCTCCGACCAAATAGTTTACACACAAATGTTCAGGTATACACACACCCACACACCAAATACTCGTATAATTTATTAATTAGGAAAGTACACACACAAGGAAACGACTATACACGATCCCCGCACTCGCCTTCTCCGCGGCTAGGAAGACCCGTCCGACATCTATATACTTTTGATCTCTCTGTCTCTCTCTCTGCCGATGATTTTCTTCGCCGACGTTCGCTCTACAATGCATACACACACACACACACACACACACGCACTCGCGCACGCAAACATATATAAACGCACATATGATGACGAGTGGTCGCCGAAGGGTAGAAAATGAGGGTTGATAGATGGGCACATAACGTGATATAACGACGTATTATATCTGTATATATGTATAAATATATCTATTTATTATATGAGTTCGGAACTTCGCATCATTCTCTCATCCGCTGTACCCAGACTCGCTCGCGCACACACACGCACGTACACCACCTACCCTCCGACCGCGTTCCTCGTCCCCACGCTCGCACGCGAAAGGGGTAACTCCCACCTACGGGCAACTATTAAAACAATAGACGATTGACGCGGCCATCTTGATTTGAAGATATATCTCCGGGGTTCGGCATCTCATTCCCACACACACACACACACGTGGCCCGCACTTTAAAACGGGATTGAATTATTGATCAGCTCTCCCACCCTCGCCCGATCATACTCCGCGACCATTTCCACCCTGTCCAGCCCTGTGTCGGTGTTTCGCGCGCTCCGTATATAAACGCGATACGATATATAGACGGGGCTTCTAATTACGAAATTTCATATTTCATATCCACCCCTACACCCTCACATCCTAGAGCCTCTACCGTCCGTCGTCGTCATCTCCACCCGCACACACACACACACTGCCCTCGCCCTCTCTCATACTCACTCTTTTCGTCTCATCCACCGCCAACGTACATCCGTTCGACCCCCCTGAGATCCTCTATGCGAAGTCCGTCAAAACCTCACCCTCGTAACGATTGTAAACTCGGTCATGTATATATGTGTATATATATTCATATATACACATATTCATGCACATATTCATGTGCTGTACCTCTCTCCTCCGCCGTATCACCTTTGCCGTTGCATAATATATATATATATAGGAGTACGTGCAGAAACCGATATTTGCCAATAATTTCGACGCGCTGTCCACCGCGTATAATATATTACAGTCCCGTAGACCCATAATTTTTATCACGTGTCGTATAGTCCGAAGACGGCGGCGAACGACGACTTGACGTTAAGCCTCCGAGTGAAACGTTACACTGATTCGTGAGATAACATTATTCTCCGATTACGGAATAACGATGTTATTGTGCAGTATATCGTTGTTTCACGAAAACAATATCCGTTATTATGTTCAATTAAAAAATTACGCGTAGTTTGCGGTCGACGTAAAAATAATGAATATCAATGTTAAAAATAATAATAATAATGTTAACAATTATATCAAACTAAAAGAAAAAGTTTCGTGTTTGCGTATATAAAAATAGAAACGTGCAAACGCTTCCCGTGTCAGAAGTTATGATATTATGCATTTCAATGATTGTAATATACCTAGTGTAAAGAAGTTCGTACCCCGCGATTGTTGGCCTCGAAAACTTTCAGCGAGTGTGTGTGTTTCGGGCGAAGAATTCTTTCTCCTATTGTGTATATAATATGCGTACAACGATAAAATATAATGCATGAATAACATTAAAAAACAACTACGTTTACTGCAATAATTAGGTGTATTGTACGTCAAGTATACCGACCGCGTAATCCCATCGATAATGTTTTGCTGAATGTGCACTGTATATACGTTACGCCGTACCAATATATATATATATATATAAATTGTACATAAATAATAAATATAAGTTATATGTAATATACCTATTATACACGCAAACGTACGTGTAATATTTTGTTTCTATAAAAACTGTGTATGAACGCAACGAGATAAAAACATCATCATATTATAAAGTACGCGTCGGTTTATATACCATAGAATATTAACCCGACGCAAACCCTATTTAAATATGTATTATATGCTCGCGTATATTATAATAACTCATACTATGTATAAGAACGTTTTTCTTAGCGTATTAAAATTAAAATTATATGCACGACGAATACCTATTTAGGTACTTGAATACGTGAATCATTGAATATATATTTTATATCGCAGTAGGTCGGATTATATCGAAACGACTTTATTGTAGAGCTACGACTGTAATAGGTACCTATGTCAGATAAACCTTATAATATGCTATGCGTATTCGGCTAATCAAATCGTTTTATTTACAACTTGTACGCGATGTATTCGTATTTTGTTTTATGACTATATCCATATCAATATTGCCTATCTGGATAATAATATGCTCTATACGCTCAGGCTTTAGCACGGCGCGTACGCGATATATAGGCACGCACATAACCTACACAAACACATACACACACACACCACATAGGTACATACGAGAGACATTATAAAATATAGGTACATATATTTATTATACATTATCTTCGGGCCGCCGCTCTCCTAATCTGCAGTACTGCAGTTCTCTTCTCGAGATATTTCGCTCCACATACGTAGATATTCTAATGTATTAAAATTAATTATTATTTATTTAACATTATTATATGATACGCCCGACTATAATGTAATTGTGCACTCCGCGACGATATCGCATAAACTTATGTATATTTACACGCGGTAAACACCGAACACGCGTCTATTTATACTCGAGTATTACATAATGAAATATAATATATAATATGATTTATATAATAGACAACGGATAAATATTAATCACCACCACGCCGTGAACATTACGAAACATGGCGCATGTGAGAAAAAACCGGATGCGCCCAAAAAGCAAACGTGCACAGTGTGCTGTGTGCACACATCACTCGCGGTCACTCGTCACACACGGTCAACGTATTATAAGCAATCAATGCATTGACTGTATATTATGTCTGCAGTATACACGATATATAGACGCGCAGATGATACATTGTATATGTATGTATGTATATAAATACGTCGCCGTGTGTGATGGACGTACAATAAAAAATTAAAATGTATAATAGTAATAATAATATATATATAAAGGTCGAAAAAAAAATCGAACCATTATATGGGAGGGAAACTGGTTAAACTGGTTATTGTCGTTTTACCTATACGCTGTTAGGTACATAATATGCTATATACTTATATGCGATTATTTCGTATTGGGTCTGCTATATCTATCTATCTATCCCATCCATCTATATACATATATATATATTGTGTGCGTATAAAACATAATATATTATTATTCGCTTAAGGTTTTGGCGGTCACCTAACACAGAGTTCGAAATTCGCTCCTCATCCGCCGCGAAAGTCGCCGTGCACGCGCGTGTGTATACGCTCGCCGCCGCAGTAAATTTGAATAATGTCTTTTTACCGAAATCCACCCCCTCGTTTTGCACACGCACATACGTCAGATATTATAACGACCCTCGGTTAGGACGTGTGTGTGTGTGTAGAAAAACAATATACAGTGCTTTACAAACTGACGAAATCCGATCGTCTGCAGTATGACGTTTGTACCAACGCAACGACAAAAACTATACGTCACATAACTCACAAGCGTGTTCTACATTCAATAATATTTATCGTGAGTTTGTTTTTTTACACTTTTAGTAGAAATTTTATAACGTTTATACGGTCGATTTTCGATGTGAGTATACCTATAATAATATATAAGTGTGCCTATTTACTTGCATGGCTTACGGTGCAAATTGATATATATATATAAACCTACATCGTGACGATTCTAGTTTGAAAGTGTTGTCTTGAAAAATAATTAATCGCGAGACCTAATGAAAATCGTTTATATATACGCTCCTATAATATAATATTATATAATTATATGAGAATTTGAGAGATTATTAAGCGTGCGGGATTACTTGGAAGATCGAGTTGTTTCAAAGTTTTTCAAACTATTTCGGTCGAAACATTTTAGACGAATATTTTCATCGGTACATTATAATATTCGTAATAGCTGCAGTAATATAAAAACAACAACTTTTCATCTCGCGATTAAAACATTGTTTTATATATTTCGCAACTGTATATGAACTTAATAATCATATAATGCATTGTGCGGGCAAACTTTTAAAAATTACTGACGGACGTGTTTTTTCTTTAAAATCAGTTTTTTTTATATTATAGTTGTACTATTATTGGTTCAAATATAATTATTTCGCAATGAGTCCTGTCATTGCCGTCAAGGTTTCCATTGTGATACGCGTATAAAATAAAACAATTAAATCGTTTCCAAAGGTCACAAACTACCGCCACCATCACCGCATATATATAATAATATCGAATGGCGTGTATTATAATAATATTTGTATTCCCAACAAATCATCGGCGTAGCGTTTGGTTGATAGAAAAAAAAAGCCCATTACTGTTACGACTTACGTATATATAGCTATAACTCGTTCTGTATAGACAGTGTATACATATATACATATTACATGTCTATGTGTATGTATATTATATATAAGTACGTAAATATTGTATAATAATTTTACTATGCTATTGACAAATATTCTAAACTAGCACCCTCTTCACCACCATCAGCACCGCCACCTTCGCCACCCCCTCCTCTCGCGTTTCGCAACCGGAAGACGTAATACACAATAAAATCGAATTTCCCTGCAGCCCACGTTTCGTCACGAATGTGCTTTTGTTGCTTACACACGTCCATACAATGTATACGTACACACATACACGCATAGGACTGACAGTGGTTGCGAGTTGTGTTGGCGGGGTGGGGGCGGTGCAGGCGGCGAGCAGAGAAGAAAGGTACGGCAAAAGACAGTATAGTATAGCGGAGGGTTGTCGATGGGAAAGGCGAGGGATATATATCTAAAACTACTTGCCGTATTTTGAATGAGAGCGAATTGATCGGCCTGTTATGTACATGTATATTTATATACGACCGTGTGTCGAAGGGAAAGGCGAGGGATATATATCTAAAACTACTTGCCGTATTTTGAATGAGAGCGAATTGATCGGCCTGTTATGTACATGTATATTTATATACGACCGTGTGTCATAGGGATGATGGGTAGAAGAAATATTCGACGGGCGGCGAGAGTGTGATGATCGGTGCGGGTGTGTGTGTGTGTGTGTGTGTGTGTGTGTGTGTGTGAACGAGCGTGAGGGATGAATATGTGTATGCGAAGAGAAAAGGGTTTAAACTTGCCGTATCTGTCTAATTGTCAGGGCGCTACCGCTCCTTCGCCCTCCGCCACCGACTCCCATCATGCCGCACTGCTTCGCCTTTTATTATATATGCCTGTCCCTGAAGTAGGAGTGTGCGTGGTGGGCGATGGACGCGAAAAGTGGGGGGAGGTGTGATAGGGTGAGAGGCCGCAGGGAAGAGAGGCTTAATCACTCGCCCTGCAGGCTCCGGCGACCGTTATCTTAATGCCTCCGACACCGCCGCCACCGCCACCGACGCCCTTGTCAGCCGTATTTGTATATATATATATATATATATATATATACATAAATATACATACGATATGTATACGTGCACAGGTTCGTCAGTCGATTTCCGAATCCCTTCATCGGCACTTGTCGATATAATCAATAAAACTGTGTTCCACCACGGTTTCCTTTTGTTTTCTTCCCAGCCGTCCGCTCGTTATTTCTCCCGCGTTGTGCTATTATATATGTATACATCATATACATGCATATATTATAACACGTACACAATAGTGTAGGTCCTACACTGTAGGATATACACGAACCATCTCTTTTCGTCTGTCATCTCGCCACAACCACCGCCGTCTTTCGTATCATATTATATAATATATATATTTGCATTGTGTTAAAGTCGTCATCGTCGTTGTCGTTATACTAAACAATCAATCTGCAGTATATAGGTACCTAACGTTGGCTCATTATATTTCCACGTTTTTGTTTTTTGTTTTTGTTTTTTTTCTGAAATCGTGTATACACGAAAACGAATAGATAAAAGTCCCTCTACGAGTTTATATAAATATTTGTATATGTCACCGGTATAATATATCGACGTCCGGCGGTATATTATTTAGAATTATGTTTCTTACTCTGAATCGCGTGACAATAATTATTAAAAAGTGATATAACACTATTACGCCCGTCGCTATATATTATGCGTATCATTATACGAGTTTATTTAATATAGGAATAATACGAAAAACTTTACCAAACATGAAATAATTGATCGACACCAGTATATCATCATACATGTGTATTATTACAGATGCTCACGCGTATGCGGCCAGACCATATTTTTTTTCGCCGTGGGTACATATTTATGAACAATAACCGTTTTATGGGACGTTATTACATAACATCCGTCACTTTCGGTTTCTTGCACGCATAGAAACCTGGCGGTCTTTGATGTTCTCGTGAAAATTAAAAATTAGCACTCGGCACCGACTTCAAAGTTCAAACGACAGCGTTTAAAATCGCCCGATGTCGTATTAATAATATTTATAAATAAATGTTTCTTTTGTTTCGCGAGTACGTAAAAATAACAACAAAGTAAAAAAAACGAATTGAAAGATGCCGGGGTGGACAAAAAAAATAAATAAATAGGTGATTAAAAGCTAAAACTACGGCGAGAATCCTAATGGCAAAATCCCAAAATCGAGCCGAAAATTAAAAACCATATCAAACGCTCGCGTGGCACATATTGTTGGACCATAGACAAAAAAGGGTATAAGAATATATTGCATTATGTATAATATTATAGGTATACAGGGTTTTACAAATTTTGTGTGACAAAAATGTTACATATCGTCGTTATTGTGGTACAATATTTGAGACACCCTATATATATTTCGGACCGTTAAACGACGATCGTGGTTAAGGTTCTCAAGAACGTTCGTTACACATTATGCGAACGGATTTTCACACCCCCTCGTCGATCGATTTTCCCAGCGACGTATATCATCGTATTCATGCATTATGCATATATGTATAGACATAATAAACACACACACAATAATATATACGTACGCGTATTATAATATTATTACTATTATCATCATACGGGAATGGTCTCTTGCATGCGTAATTATAATACAAACCACCACCACCACCACGTGCAGCGGTTGAAAAGGATATGTCGCCGTTGCGGGGGTGCGCGATCCAAAGACCCTGAGAAAAAGGATCTCATCCGGTGGTGCTAATAATGAACACCGCACGCGGAACCCGTCGTCGTCGTCGTCGTCGTCGGGCTCCGGTCTCACGAATTCGGGTTGATTTTTTTTCGCCATATGGGCGATATTGCAATATTATTATACATAGGTACATAATAATAATATACTGCATTATTATTAATACTATACATCGTATGCGTCTACCATATATTGTAATATCTTACTAGCCATAAACACGAAATTGTATTCGCCGAAATCGACGAAAAACAGTATGCCGCCGTACCCACGCACACGCACACACATACACACACGCCGAATTCATAATTATACGCGTCTTTTTCCTTGACAGACGTTGTTCTCGCGGAGGACGATGTGTGCATACGTATCCGAACGGGACACGGTCGGTTGATCTCGAACAAACGAGCCTGCAGAGTACACACAGGCGCGTAACAATAGTATGTGTGTTGGTTTGCGTTAAAAACGTAATAGATTTTAATGAGGAAAAAACAATGGATGGACGGAAAATAACGACGCGACGTGTGTGTGCTGTAATAGAAAATCTGAAATATCACAAAAATGCGCAACGTGCAACAACAACAACAATAAACTACATTAATAATATATAATACAGTAATATTGTACTTATTATTATTATGTATCGATGTTGCGTATTGAATAGTTCGGTATTATTGTTGTACAATATATCCTAAAAAAAAAATAACAATAATATAATGCCATAGATCCGCGACGACGACGACCGTTATTGCGTTACACACGGGATCGATAACCGGTATATTATTACAATATGTTATTATTATTATACGATGGCGATTGTCGAATTTCGATAACCGGTTCCTCCTCGCCAACGAACGTGTCGGATTCGGGCGCGGGAGTCGCGGCGGTGCTCGAACATTTATTATTATTATCATTTTTTTTTTCCAAAGTAATTAGAGTCTTGCGACGAATGTCCCACGTGACCCTTACGAAACGACGGTTCGGGGGTGTTTTGTGTTGGCGTTTGGGGTGCGGACGAAATTAATTGTACTCGCACATTATACGCATATAATATCGTATGTACGTACGTACGAATCGATATGCAAAATAATCATTTTCTTTTGAGGGTGGTCAAACACACGGAGGAGATTTATGCGTGTGCGTGTGTGCATGCAGCACATAATATCGTATACACCACCCCATCGCAGCCGTTGCGCACGTATCACGAGAACAGACGCCAAACGACGTCGTGATTTCTGCTGTCGTAATACTATAAATGTCGTGCGATTTACAATCTAACATTTGCGTAAAATCGGATCACATCACCACTGGCAGCCGACGAACTGTATAGAATAGAATATTCGTGTATTTGTATTATGCATGCGCCGCCATTGTTGTTACATGATAATATTATTACATTATAATATATAGCTATATCTCGGATCCGCCAAGGTGACCTTGTAGTTTAGACAATTTTCGGATTATATCGACGTTATTATATTAACAGACAAATAGTTATAAAAGCACAGGAAACAGGAAACCGATGATTTTTTGACATCCCAAGATTTATTGCGGTTAGTCAATTGGAACAAATTACGGGCTGACCCGAACAACGACTTCTGTTTCGCTTTAATACGATTTTCCTTTGCGTTTATAATTCTACCATCACTACACTATTACAGACTACACAGTATTACTATAGTCACTATCTACTACTATACTACTACTATATAGTTAAAAGTTATATTGCTACTACTTCTAGTTCTACTGCCTACTTTTGCCGCCGCCGCCACCGTCGCATATACACATTCAGACCATCGTCGGGTACCCCCTCACCCCTCCCCACCATAACTATTCGTTCGCGTGATGTTTATTCATGTGAGCTGTGTAATAATTTTAGGTTGCTACTTCGGCGTGTGCAGTTGTATATATATATATATATATATATATATATATATATATATATTATATATATCGATGCGGACGATTCTCTCGTTATATTTTTTCCTTTCGGTCATTACTCAATATAATAACATTATACATCGAAATACCGGCTAATGAGCCTCATTTGATGCATCCTTTCGGCGGCCATGTTTGATTCTTCTCTATAAAGTTTCGTTGTTTGCTAACGTTTAATTGTCTACGCTGTATTCCGTGTACATATAATATATATAGCACACACACATATGTATTACCTTCAGTGGTAATATATAATCGGACAAACACTTTTATCTGTTATTTATTTATTTTTTTTATTATTCGTTAACGTCATAAAACCTGCAACGATGAATACTGCTACGACGTCCCACCAGTGTTTGTATATGTGTCTATCTAATTACAAACATTTGTATTCCAATCTTTATTGGCGTTGATACCGACCGCCGCCGCAAACAAGCCCGGAGAATTTTCGTGCGTGTAATTTATTCGAAGAGAAGTATTTCATAATTTTTTAATGTATACGCATAATGTACACTTATAGGTATAAACATTTTTTTTTTTATTATTTCGCTCAAATAAATGCTGTTCGAGAAGGACGGCATGTATTATTATGTAGGTTATACCTGCAACGAGCACTAGCTGTGTAATATAGTGGCTGCTCGGGTTTGGACGTTCGTGAAATGGATTTTCAATACGTTTAATGGAAAAAGCGTATGTACGTTGTTTTTACACCCATCGCGTATATTATTTAAGCTCGGTATACGTGGTAAAATAAAAGGGCGAGGAAAAAAAGTGTAATCAATCCTGATGGATACAGACGCGCATAATAATGACTATAATTGTTGAAGAGAAAATCGGAAACGTCTGTCTGTCTGCACGCGGAACTTTTCCTTCATGACTAACACTATGGGACAGACTGGAGGGGGGACCTTTCAGAAAACAGAGCGCACTCGGCTCCCTTTAGTGTATCTCGTTACGGGCCGTTAATATTAAAATAAAAAGAGAACAAGGAATTGTAATAATAATAATAATAATAATAATGTAATTACTGTAGTTTGATATCGAACACTCGCGCACGTTTTATGATAATTAAAAAACATATATACATAAACATTTTATATGATATGATGTATACACAAGGTAAATAGTTCTGTTTCGTGTCTATGTACCGTAGGCTATCGGTGGCGACAACGGTTTTCAGTAATTAACCGGGACGCTCTTAACGGGTTTTTAATGCAAATTGTATAAACAATAATTTTTTAGGACCCCTTATGGTTATAAACGCCATCTTGGATATCGATTGTATTTGTTATTATACTCATTTGTACCACCCTCTTTATTTAAATAATTTTTTTTTTAGATTTCACAATTGGTGGAGGATGTACGCAGACTGCAATCGAGTATCGGTAAACTACAAGATCACACGGCAAAAGAGATTGCCAGACTCGAGGAAGAGTTACATGACAAAAGACAACATATTATGAGACTAGAAGCCAGATTGGACGCTCAGAGAGACTACGAAGAAGTAAAGCGACAGCTATGGTGAGTGACAAAATTTAAGGAATTCGATTGAATAAAATATTACAAGACGCTAGAATCTCGTGACAAAAATCTAAAAGTTGAAAACGTTAATTTTCTGTTTCTGGCACTTTTTCAATTTACACTAATTGTTTAATTTTTGGCATACCGGCCAAATTACATCATTTTTTATGATCCAAGAATATTATTTTCATAATCGTCCATAAGTCTTCTTATTTATTTTTGCATCTAGCAATTTAATATGTTCAACAGGCCAATTCAATTTTAGTGAGTTCCAATTCAATGCAATAAACTAAAAATACGATTTCCCAGACATTGTATTATAGTATAGGTACTATAATATGAATTATACACAATATATACTTTATATTATAAAGATACCAACGTTAATACGTTACATAATAAATGGCTAAACAACACCGGTGTAGGGCCAACAAAAACATGATAAACACCTTGTGCATCAATCTCAATATTTCCTACACATTAAATTTGTACGTGGGCAATGGTGGTTTTTTGTTAGTGATATTTTAGTTCACTAAATAATATTATTTAAATGCGCCTGAATATTTTCAACTGATAAATACCACTGTTAATAAGAAATATGCTTCGGTTGTTTTTTTTTTCTTATATAAATTAATAACTAACTAAAATATTTTTTGACATCAATGCCGATATTTTATGATCATGTGGATACAAACTAGTTTATTAAAACGAAATCTGGTATGTGAGAAATGAGGATAGGAAAATGTCATCGATATTAATTATATGGAACGGAGAGATGGTTATCGATACAGAATCGTCTTTATTTCTAATGTCAGCAGGGGGCCTACATAGCAAATGAGTCATAACGCTAATGAAATATTCGTTTGTTCAGTGATTTTTCACAATAAACGTGAATAACGGTGATAAAAAAAAAACTATTATTTGATATGTTTTATTATGTACATTTTAGTGTTCTGAAGGCCGTCGAATGTTCAGACGACCGTAATAATAAGTCGCCAAACAATAACAAATCTGAAAATACACAAGGCACATCACCTCAACAACAGAGGTCGTCTTGCAGTCCAGTGCCTGAAATTCAAAGTAAGTGAAACATTGCAATATTATAATAGCCACCCATTAGTAGCAACACATGAAAAAGTAGCATCGTTAAAACGGCCGTCTGTCTGTATTACAGATGATTTTTCAGTTCCGGTGGCCCCACCCCCTCCCGGGCTACAAAACGTCGAACAGTTTGGCCCGATACTCGGCGAAGAGATCGTGGCCAACTGGCGAAGATCCCTCGAATGCAATAAATATGAAAAAAAGAAAGTCTATACTTCTCCAAACCGACATGAAACTACCGGTAAGGAAAAGTCTAGACGTGTTCTTGAAATGAGGGGGAGGAGGCCTCGAGAATTGCTTTTTTTTATACAGTTAACACATTAACGACAATTAAAAAATCCTAAAAATATGTTTTTATCAATTATTTTTAGATAAGGAAAAGTCACCAGGCTTAGAATCTATCAAAACACCACCTCCGAGCACGTCTCCAGCACCAACTTCGCCGTCTATCATGGTTCAACCAGCGCGATCTGCTAGTAGGTCCGGAACACCATGCAAATCGCCTACAAGTGAATCAAACAGTTCACCACGACTTAACAACAGTTCTCCTCATAACAATAACAATAACCCATCTCAGTTGAACAACAACAACAATATCCCCGCAGGTCTCATAAATGGTCTCTGTGGTCTTAATGTTGGTCTCAACAATAACATTTTAGGACCTGCTGGTGCTTTAGGGTTTGACTTGATAAAGTCGCCTTTTGATCACAGGTCTCCTTATCGATTTGGAGATGGTGATTGTACCATGGTTGGCCGTTTCGGCGAATCGCTTATACCGAAAGGCGATCCTATGGAAGCTAGACTTCAAGAAATGCTTAGGTATATACAATTTAATATAATTAAAAAATTATTCCATTCTTATAATTAAGTATTTTACTAACTACATTTTTACATGATTAGAGTGTTGTTAAGAATTTTAAAATTTTGTTATTAGATACAATATGGACAAATACTCTACTCAAAACTTGGATACATTGCATATAGCTCGGCGCGTACGTGAACTACTGTCCATTCATAACGTGGGCCAAAGGTTGTTTGCCAAGTATATTCTCGGACTTTCCCAGGGGACCGTCAGTGAATTGTTGTCAAAACCTAAACCGTGGGACAAGCTGACCGAAAAGGGACGTGATAGCTATAGGAAAATGCATGCATGGGCATGTGACGAGAACGCGGTTATGCTACTCAAGTCGTTGATACCGAAAAAAGGTATGGTGTTCCGAAGCGATTATAGTTAATTTAACCCCTAGAAATTCCATTAATCATGACCATTCAAGTAGGTAAACACGAGGGGTCAAAAGTCTGAAATCAATTAAGTTCTTGTTTGACGTATAGTAGATGAAGTAATCTGGGAGCACTAATTAAAACCGCGAAACCCGCCAGAACCCCTCTAAACAATTGTGGTCAATGGGGTCACCGAAAACCCATGAAAATTATCAATGTGAAAAAGGAATAAATCTTTGTCAAGATGTATAAACGTATAGTTTTACTGTCAGTTTAACTAATTCGGACTAATTCTAGTTTGTTGGAGTAGGACAAAAGTCGAGAGGGGGTATAATGTTAAATAATAGTATCCCTTAATGCTAACTTATTGGGTATAGGTCATTAGGGTTTATAAAAGAAGAACTCCTTGTACTCATTGATTGCAGGTAAAGATTCTGGCATACCTACGGTAATGGGAAGAACTGAAAACGACGTCACAGATGAAAGGATTGTACACATATTGAACGAAGCGAGTCAAATGATGAAACCAAATCAACAACAAGACGACACTCAAAGCAATGACGAAAGCACTTCACCAAATCAATTAACTGTAAATATTATTATAATATCTGTTTATTTATTGAATTGTATTAATTTTTAATTATTTTATACAGAGCACATCCCCGTCCAGGCAAAGACCCAAAGAAGATATACCACAAGAACAAGTGGCTCGATTGTATCAAGAAGAGCTATCAAAAATCATGGGCAAACGTTTGGAAGACTCTATGAGAAGTGGTGAACAGCCGTTTGCAGGGTGAGTCTAATTATTATTATATTTTTTAATTATTATTTATATTTTAAAATCAATAAGTTCATGTTTATTAATATCGAAAAATGTTTTTAGTTGGCTCTTCCCTCATTTCTTCGGAAATCATACCGGCAACCACGATGATATTCGAACTGCATTGGATGCTTACCACAGAGAATTATCAAAATTACAAAACTGCCCACAGAGCCAATTGTCAGGATTGTTAGCTCTTCAACAACAAGCTGCCGTTGCAGCGATGTCAAACAACAATAATAATAACAATAACAATACCATACAAGGAACCGGTATTGCTCAAGACTTGTCTTTACCAAAAGATAGAAAAGATATATATCCCTTTGTGCAGCGAAAAGATTTTGCAGTTAAAGTTAATGGGACTGAAGTCTCAGACAAAGAGTCTGAAACTGTAGCAGAAGCAATGAAACAAGCCGGAAGTGCTTTTTCGCTTGTACGACCTAAAACTGAACAAAGTAAGTTATTTGTTTATTTAAATAAAATATTACAAAAAAAAATTGTATTGTAGAAATATCAATCATAATACCATACAATTTATATATATACAATATACCACTTATGTTTAAATTATATATTGTGTAGTACATAGTATATTTATATTTGTTTTTTGTTAAAATTAGGTGGTACATCTTCTGTTGGAAGCTCAGCTAGCTCACCATTAGGTAATAATATTTTACCTCCCGAGGACTTCGGTCAATCGGCCGCAGTTAGTCCACTTCAAAGAATGGCTTCAATTACAAATGCTTTGATTTCTCAACCCGCTACTCCACATCATCATTCTCCTTCGCAGAGACCTCTGAAAGCTGTATTGCCACCAATTACTCAACAACAGTTTGACCAATTTAATAATTTGAATACTGAAGAAATTGTGAGGAAAGTCAAAGAACAACTTAGTCAATTTTCAATCAGCCAGAGACTATTTGGAGAATCTGTATTGGGTCTTTCTCAGGGAAGTGTGTCCGATCTCTTGGCTAGACCAAAACCATGGCATATGTTGACTCAAAAGGGAAGAGAACCCTTTATAAGAATGAAAATGTTTTTGGAGGATGATAAAGCTGTGCATAAACTAGTTGCTTCCCAATATAAAATAGCACCAGAAAAGCTTATGCGAACTGGAGGATATGGCGGATCAAGTCGTAAGTATTATAATGATTTCGTACTACCCAATAAGACACTATAATATTTAAATAATTTTTTTTATACCTTTGTAAAAATATTTTTATTTTTCATTTATAGCTATGAATCAGAATTTAGTAAAATCAACTCACACTTTTGGTGGCAAAATGACCCCTTCACCTATCGATCTCTTAAAAGTTAGTGCAGATGTGGATCGCCAAACACCGCATCATCATATACTTACATCAATGTGTAATACATCGACAACAATGTCTGAAGACTCTGATATGGCATCATCACTACAATCACCGAGCAACCATCATATTCAACTTCAGTCTCCAGGTGGACATCACCACGCAACTTCGTCTACTGCTTCATCATTAATGTCCACAGGAAGTCAATTGGCATCAATAATGGTCACTGAAAATAAACTTAAAGCAAGCCCAATACCAAACAATGGAATTCCTCAAAATCTGATGTTACAACACGTGGCCGCAGCTTTCCAAAATTCTGGAACACGTCACCCACCGGCTGTTGTACCTTCAGTTTATGAGATGGCTGCTCTAACGCAAGACCTTGACACACAGACTATAACTACTAAAATCAAAGAAGCACTTCTTGCTAATAATATTGGACAAAAAGTAAATATATATATTTTTTTTAGTTGATAAATTGTAGATATTTATTAGTTATTACTAACTATTTATTTTTTTAAAGATTTTCGGTGAAGCTGTACTAGGACTCTCTCAAGGATCAGTCAGTGAATTGCTATCAAAACCTAAGCCGTGGCATATGCTAAGCATTAAGGGCCGTGAACCATTCATTAGGATGCAACTTTGGCTATCTGATCAACACAACGTGGAAAGACTACAAGCGATTAAAAGCGAACGTAGGGAGTTGAACAAAAGACGACGAGGATCTGGCCAACAAGATAATGGAAGTGACACATCGTCGAACGACACTTCTGACTTTTATCACAGTGGAACTAGTAGTCCTCCATCTGCCGCAAAAAAACAACGAGTAAGAGTCGTATAAATATTAAACAATATATTTTTGTTTTAATCCTTGTTTCGAAAATGTTTTTGAAATTATGTAATATTATTGTCTAATTTACAAATATTATTTTTAGGTTCTGTTTTCTGATGAACAAAAAGAAGCATTGAAATTGGCATTTGCCTTGGATCAATACCCGAGTGTTGGTACCATTGAGTTTCTTGCATCGGAGTTAAATTTAGCGACTAGGACAATAACGAACTGGTTCCACAACCATAGAATGAGAATTAAGCAACAATCACCTCATTCTGATTCACAGCAACAACAATCACAATCTGGTCCTGGATTCGACCCAATTCAGTTTAGGATTCTCTTGAGCCATCGACTGGGTTTCGGTGGTCTACCAATTCCGTTCAACGCTGGAAATCCATATTTACAACACGGCGCCGATCTGTCTTCCTTCATACCAATGTTGACGTCATCCTCTTCTGCCACGGTGGATGAACAAATGTCTGGTTTGGATTTAAGCGTAAAACATGAAGTCGACACTGACTTTGATGACGAAGATAGCCGGTCGGAAGAGTCGGAACCTCGAGAAGAAATCCCGGCTGTACCCGTAGTCGGAAGTTCTCGCAGAAAACCAGCTGCTCCACAATGGGTCAACCCGGATTGGTTGCAATCCGAACAGAAGCAACAGCAGCAGCAGTCTGAAGTAATAATAAACGGCGTTTGCGTAATGCAAGCGGCCGATGGATGCACCGAAAGAAGAAGGTCGGAGACCATTCGAGTAGAACCGTCGGATGTTAACGACGAAGACAAGTCTGGTAGATCTACACCATCGGAAGTCAGTTCCTTAAAACAAGAATCAGATGGCGAACACGAACAGGAAGCTATCAGTGTTAAGGAAGAGAAGTCGTGGAACAACGAATTTTAGAGATTAGGTCAACGAAATGTTACCACAACCTACGTGAGTGACAGTTTATGACATAGTTAATTTTTTTATAACGTTTTGTATACACCGTTTGTAAATAGTTATTATACATATACATATATTATTATAAAAATTATATACTATATTATATATATATATATATAAAGAATGTGCAATTTTTTAGACTTAAATACACATCCCGAAAATTGTTTGATTTGTATCACTTGAGAGTGGTCCTATTTTTTTTGTGATTATATAGTTTCTTTATTATAACTTACTATTTTGTTTAAATTTAATGTTAGTGTGAAAAACAAACTTCAACCAAAACAGTTTAAAACAACTAGAAAGACTGTCACATCTTTAAGCACAGCGTCAACAATTTCTTAGTTCCATGATGTAAACAATTTTTTCTAGTCTATCACGGTCTCTAGTCTTGGGAAAGTTTTTCACTTATAAAAAAAAATACTTATATTATATAATGCAATAATTATAATATTCGAACCGAAAACCATTGGGAACTATTTGAGACCTGTTAAAATAAGACTTATAGTGTTATTCGAAGTGTAAAGAAACCAAACGGGCAAACCCGATTTATTTCGTTTAACTAATAGTTCTAGATAATAAGAGACTAATATCTGTAAAAAAAATCGGGAAAAATTACGTTTTGAAGGTATAAAATGTCAAATACTTTTTATGTTAGAATATAATATACTCTTCAATTCGACGTAACGACACGGTCCGTTTGGTTTCTAAGCCTTTTATTTATTATTATTATTATTATTATTATTATGATTATTAGTGTAAATGAGTACCTATTCTACTATAATTTTGTAATTTTTAAATATATTTATTTGTATAATATTGTGTAGTTTTAACGAAATCGTACACTAGATAAGTAGGCTTGATAATGTTCTGTGACTGTTGTTGAGTTATTGTCGTCGCCGAAGGTGCGACTGGTAATGTGTCGCCTCATACTAACATACGCAACGCATAGACAACTTACTAAGATTTTTCTAGTAAGTAGGTACTCTGCCGAATTTGTGTTATGTATGTGACAAATCTGCTGGATAACGATGACTCAATGATGGACTTAAAGAACCGTAATGATTGTACTAAGATAAGCCTACCTAATTGCACCAAAAATAATTTGTATAAAAAACCAACTGTTTAGTGTAAATACTTTACATTTTTTAAACTATTCTATTAAGTTTCACTCGCTTATTATTGTTGTACCTTAGGCAGTTGATTTTTTTTTTGTGGAATCAAATCAAAATCTTTTTCAAAAATAATAAATATTGTTATTTTTTTCTTCGTTCTGATATTAATTTGTTTGTTCGATATTTTTATTATTTTTTTTAAAAAACTTCTACTTATAATTATTTTTATAAGTAAGACTATTTGGTGTTGACTACAATATTATGAACGATATAATTGTTAATTTATTTTCTTTGGTTTAGTTAAGAAAATTTCCACATGACATCTCACCGTCTGTCCTTTTTTAAGAAAACAATAAATAAATACAATTATTATAATCAATATCTCGTTAGTATTAATCGATAATTACCTAGTAAAATATTATTTATTGATATATACAAACATATTTATTTTGTATATAGATACGAATTGCTCTTACGATTTAAGGATTCATATCATTCGATTGTTCTCGTGAATAGTAATGTGTAAAAATGATTTAAAAAAAATTGATTTTATTAAAAATAACAATAAAATAAAATAATTTAAAATTGTTCTTTTTTATTATTGTTGTTTTTACAATACATCATAATATACGTATAAATAATGAACGAACAAACAAAAATACTACACGCAATTAGGTACATGATGGAATCACTACCGCAATGACGATTGTTTCCAATCCAGTGTTTGTCGAACACTGCGGGCTAGTCCACGAACGACTCACGAACCCGCGGTATGCATTCCCGATCCCATTCCCGATCCCATTCCCGACCCCATTCCCGACCCCATTCCCGACCCCATTCCCGAACCCATTTCCGATCCCATTCCCATGGACATCCCCATCCACGAAAACAGTAAACAGTTTGGCTGGTAATACACTGGCTGCGGTGGCGGTTGATAGAAAAACTTGCACCAGCCCTGGCACCTGCAAAAAATCGTATTATTAATATCATTACGACCACAGCCAACCGACGTGATATTATTCAATAAAATATGTGCAATCGTCAAATTGACAATATTGTACATTTTTGACAACATTGTGACATGTATCGACGATCACACAAGTGCTGCCGATCTTACGCGATCGGAATTGCGACGACACAATATTTTTGAGGTGCCTATAACGGCGCACGGGTAACGACTACGGTTGATACACTTGCTTACCAATTTGGATACATTATGATCGTTTGCGTGGTCGTCGGTTGCGGCTTATGCTGTGGTGTGGTGGTTTTTGGTGGCGGCATGGTCGTTGGAGGTTGTGTGGCTGAAATCGTGAAAACGCTATGGTAATTATTTATATACGAAATTGTCATAAGAGTGTTTAGAAGTGGAAAAACAACAATAAATTCAAAGTGGCATAATTTAACAACTTGAATCTTCATATAAATTATCTTGCAATAATTATAATGAAATAACGTGTGCTTACCTATCATGGGCGCCCATAGGTAATTTTTCAGATGGGTACAACAATATATCAAAATTCTTAAATTTAAGCTAAATAAAGGTTTAATGTAATTTCAACATATAAATATGCTATTATTTATAAAATTAATATTTTTATGATAATAAATAAGGTAGTAATTAATTAAAATGCATTTTAATAAGTACAGGTACCATTCAAAAAGCAGGAAAAATATATTAAAATGTATAATTCGGAATTGTTAAATAATAAAAAAGTCTTCGGTTCATTCCAAAAATATTAATGTTATCTTGAATTAAATTACCTTTGTTCAAGTTCACTTTTTCACGATGAACGCTAGTGATACACACAATAACCTATCTCATATCTTAAAAGTTAATTATTTCATTTTATGTTGTCAATGTTATGCTAATATGTATTAAATTATATATGTTCATATAATTTTTCCAGGGAGGGGCACATGCCCCGTCTAGGTTACCCCCCCCCCATGGATGCCCATGCTAACTATCATTATGAACAGTATAGATACTTTTAAATGTGGATTTATGTAAATTATTCTGTTAACGTGTATATATACTGAAACGTACAAAGGAATTCTCATTTAGGAGGGGGGGGGGGGTATATATTTATTATTTTTAAGAAAAATCGCAGTGTAGTGCTAACCATACTAATATTAAAGGACATAGGGATGAGATCCAACTCACATATTCCCACTCCGGTGAATACGACCATGTATGGATGAATGTGTATAGCATTATATTATAATTTGATTTGAAAAAATTAACAGTGAAAATAAATGAACTTATTACAATTAAAAATATGTCTGGACGAGTTTGGATAACAATCGGTCATATCAGACAAAATAATACCTAGGTATCAATTATCTACTGAGGTACAATTCCGAAATGTTTTACTACACTAAATGTACCACATAAAGAGTTCCATAGTTTTAAACTTTTCAATTTTTTTTTCATCGATTACATAGTTTTGGGTAACAAAAGTTTTGTTTTCAAAACTGAAAATCATAATCGGCCAAAAAAGCATAAATCATAATACCAAACGCTTCATATAAAGATATATAAATATTTCAAACCTATATATATTCAAAATACGATTTGTCTAATTGTAAGTATAATACATATTACTTATATTATATTGTTGCGTAAAGTATGTATTTTACTGAATTCTGATCGAAATTTGTATTATTTAGGTACTTTAAAAATCAGCAAACTTTTTTTTTAGATTTCATTTTTTATCGTTTTCAGTATACATTGACATTTGTTTTTAAATGTTTAGTTTATTATTAAATGTTTTAAATATTCGGTTATGCATCTGTTACCATTCGATAGTGTATTAATAAAATTATTTCAAATGGCTTACTCGCTGGTTCACGCTGTGGTTGTTGCTGAAATATTTGTAATTGTATCGGTTGGCATATCGTGTCACATCCGAATGGCGGAAAAAACGGGAACGGTAGTTGTATGCCGGACATAGGTAACTGGATTCCGGACATCCCATTCATAGCTGACGACATGTTACCATTATTTGGATTTGGATTTTTATTACCACTAGTAGCACGTGAGTCGCTTCCGCCACCACTGCTGGATCTGTCGTCTGCCTTTTTATCGTCTTTATCGTCTTTATCGTCGCATATCTGTAACGATTACACCTGAATCAATGACCTAGTTATTTACATTTTACATCCGTTACATGTTATACGTCTTGCATCAAAATTAATGTTGCTAATATTTTATTGCGTCGAGTTTCAGCGTATTGATCAATTTATTTCAAATCATAAAAAAATGTAAATTAAATCGTCAGGTTTACCGATCGCTATTTATTCTTATCTCAATATCAATATACACAATATGAATGTAAAAAAATGAATAATATTAGTGCGTGAATTAAGTGCCTACGCATTACAGTTTTGGTTACTGTCAGTTATCAGTTTATTATTGCTGACCCAATGATAAAAGTATCCGTGGAATAAATAATAGTAAAAATACACTATACATATAGCTGGATCTATAAAATTATAATATAATTACACTAATCGAATGTTCGTCGAGATAAAACAAGAACAGACTTAATAAACACGAAACAAAATTTATGAAGTATTTTTACGGTGAAAAAAAGTCGTATATACTTACAGTTTGACTTATGAATAATATGGCTAAAAGCCATGCGGCGAACGTCACGTTGAAATGCATAGCGGTGAATAATATGATTTAACAACTGTGCACGGCGTTGTTCAGTTTTATACCCAAAACGTCTGCACGTAATGACATTGAGTGGAATGGAGGTCAGCGTTTTTCCCTGGTTTTCCAGTGGTTTACAAGTCCCACTCCGATGCCATTGTAAATAAGGTTTATTGGCTCTTATTGACGCGGAAATTATAATATGGGACAGACCTTTGAGGTCAGCGATTTTAATTCGTTAATTTCAAGGTAGGTGTACGCGCAAACAATGCGAAATCATGTATTGTTTTAAAAATGATCGAAATAATGATGATTTTGTCCGGCCGTCCATGATGGTGATAGAGTAAAAAATTCCCGTGTATTGTATATATATATTATATATATATATATATATATATATACGCACTTCTAAAACTGATTTGTTACCTATTATATGATATTTACACTCGTAAAATCAACGATAGTATAAAAAATATGTACAAAATTATATATTTTATAAGTGTCTTTTTCAACTTGCAAATCATCACTTTGACGAAAGCCGATATACATAATTGAAATCACTGAATAACATATTATTATATACAATACAGTAGCAACATTATGTATATATACATGATGGTAATTCGCCGAACTTTCCTACTCTGCTTTCTCCATTAATGCAATTATTGTGCAATTTATAAATCTGATTTATAGAATTTTTAAATATTACGAATATACGAGTACATAGGTACTCATCGTAGACCGTATATTTTCGTATGTTTGACATATAATTTTTGTGATATTCTATATATAGTATAGGGTCCTGTGGTGATGTAGTCTTCTATTTTTCGAATCAGAACAAGGATTTCACATTATTAAATAATTTACTAATATGATGTGTTATTTGATACTTTGATAGTGTTTAGTTTGAACCAAAGTTGAAGAACAAAAACATAAACAAAGAACTTGAACTGTAATGAATTCAATCTAGAGAATATATAGATACGCATCATCATCATAGAATTTAATATGACTGTATAAATTATAATATTATGTTTACAACGTAATATATTAAATTAATGTGCCTTGAGGAGTAGTATTTTGCAAACAGATCCTCCTCTGCTGTCAGTTCTAACCAGGAAAAAAAAAGTTTTCGGAGATAAAATTGTAATCTTTAAACAGCTGGGAAGTTATAGTCTATCGGTTATGGTAGAAATCGGTGCAACACGATTGCGGACTTTTTACCTTTTTATATATTTGAGGAAAAAAACAACACGATTGCGCACTTTAAATATTTTTTCTTTGAGCAAACACAAATATTTAAATAAACTTACCAACATTAATAATAACTTGATACGTATACCTATAGTAAAAAAAACTTATAATATATCACAGTAATTACGCGTCAAAAAAAGGAATAATATGCCGATATAATACGCCATATAATAATAGTATCCACCGGCCGTAGCAATTGTGTATACGTATACTACACTATAGGTGAGTTTCTTAAACTATAACCATTTATTTCAAATTATTTAAATATTTGTGTTTGCTCAAAGGTAAAATATTTATAAGGTGCGCAATCGTGTTGTTTTTTCTCAAATATTAAAAGGTAAAAAGTCCGCAATCGTGTTATGTCTTTTTCAGGTAAAAAGGTAAAAAGTCCGCAATCGTGTTACGGCCGGTAGAAATATCCAAGAATAAAATATCCAAATAGCAGTATCCATTGCTTAAATTTTCATGATTTAATGAATTACTATCGTGCAGAATATAGTCATTTATTTTTATCAATGTTTTATCTTTGAAGATTTTCCATATGCAAGATTTTAGTAATTTCGTCCATATTTATAAAAAATGACAACTTTTTTTCATTGGAGGGATATTCATTTGATTTAATTTATTTTAAATGTCTTTTTTTATTCAACAAACAGTGATAGGTGATTTTTGTGACCAATAATTAGAAGCCATAATATATATATATATATATATATGTATAATAAATAATAATTATTTACTATTTCAATTTATAACATGTCGTTTCGCGTTTGGTATTCCGCTTTAATTATTATAATATCCAATATTTGATACGGTCAAACATAACATAATGACAACCAACATATTCAGTAACCTTGGGAATTCAGTCTTTTTTTTTATCGCGACAATAATGCACTTTAATGACGAATTTTGTATTGTTTGCAGATGCGTCAATAGGTTCGTACAAAATGCCTTCAAAGTCTGAAGTTTAAACACTTTCACCTATAAATCAAGCACGATATTCAGCATTTCAACAGTAAACTTGAACATATTGAACTTGAATATAAAAGATACCTACATAAAATTGGTGTTAAAAATATTATATGGAATCGATAGTTATATTTAATAATGTATTATAAATAGGTACAGTGTTGAATCCAGACAATTTTTCTGGGGGGGGGGGGCTCACTTTTTTTCATTGGTGAATGGTGAATGGTGATACGTAATTTTAGTATTATGAATTATGTCTATTAATAGGTAGTTATTCTTATTACAATTTATAATTTAGACATTTAAAATTTATATAAAACTAGAAAACTAATTTTTTTTTTTTTTAAATCAATCTAAGGTTAATCTAAGGTCGGCACATATTATAAATTGTATTATTATAATTTATTACAATTCAGAAATTATAAATATTGAAAAAATTACAAAATAAATTGGAAACCTATTAATTATTTGTTTTTAAATTAGTATTGTGCATTTAATAAAGAGGTACATTTTGTTGAAAGTCAGAAAGTTGTATTTGTCAGGGGAGTGAAAGAAATTTCAGGGGGGCATTCGCCCCCCCCCCCCTGAAGTATACCAGGATTCAACACTGAGTAGGTATATACTGGTATACACAGACAGAAAATTGAGAAAAATTCTGGATTTCAGATGAAACCAATAGACAATTTTGTCGCAAAGCATCATATAGGCAAAACACGAAACTACAAAATTAAAACGGTGTTGGACTTTTTATCCATACTTCAATATTTTAACACGAAAGCATAATACGATAACTAAATCAAAAAAATTAGTAAAAATAATTATCCCATAATATGATGAGTGTATTCTTGTTCATATTTGTATAATACCAAACTATTTGATTCTTACCTTTTTTTCAATATAATTTTTATTTCATATTTATGGATGTTTATAGAAAGTGCATAAAATGTTGAATCAACATTCATTTTATTTGGAAATTAAAGTTTAAATAATAAGTATACTTGATGGTAATTCGTCGAAAATTCCTACTCCGCTTTCTCCAATAACGCAATTATTATTGTGCAATTTATAAATCTGATTTATAGAATTTTTAAATATACCGAGTATAGGTACTCATAGACCGTGTATGTTCGTATGTTTGACATATGTGATTGACAAAGGTTAAGCACCGCAACCTATATACGCTGCATAGTAATAATAACATTATATTATGTAAAGCAGGGGTTCCGAATCTGTGCGGCTCCGTGAAGTAATACTGCACACGCCTATTTTTAAACTATTCTTGTGGTATGGTTAAATTTCCACTTTTAAATAATTATCTGGAAGATGATTTTAAACCACCAACAATTGCAACATTTTAACATAACATTTTGTATTTTATAAAATACTGAACAAGCTGTTTCTTTTGCTAGGAAAATGTAGGTATTAAAATAATTAAGTGTGTATATATCTATTATAACTATTAAATGAAATAAATAGCCACATATTTTATTTGGTATTATTCACGAATCATAAGAGAGGTATAAGAAAAATGTTCTTTTTTTAATGAGACTAGCATAAAAAAAGTTTGGTAACTGTTGACTTGGCGGATAAAACAAGAGTATATGAAATGGGTAAGAACTTTTTGTTTAAAGCATAATTAATTAAATAAAACTCAGATATTTATATACCATACACACACATATATATACAGAGTATCTCAGATAGATTCGACAAATAAAAATAAAAAAATAATGCCAACTAAACGTGCGTTAGTATGACAAAAATTGTTAATATTAGATGATAAGTAAATAATTTAAGAAATATTCTCATATTAGCAAATTCTTAAAAATCATATTTTTTTAAAGTTATTGCGTTCCAAATTCATTTAATCAAAAAATATTGAATTTAAAAAAATAAACTGCTTGAATTAGATAAATCTTTTTACCATAAAAATTGTTCTTATAATCTGCAGATTACAAATAGGCTATTTTGAATTTATCCAAAAATGTTTATTAATTTTTAAGTTTTTTATTTTCAGTATTAAAAAATATTTCTGTATAATACAACAAAAGTTATTCCATATGTCAGATCATCGTAAGACATTCATTATACACATTTTGGACACTGCAGGCCGCAAGCGATAAGATTTTACGACGCGACGCCTCTGATGTTGAGATTTATATTTAAAGCTTTAATACACAATAATATACGACAATATACGTATATAAAATATAAAATATATCATAGCCATACGGCAAATAGTATAATAATAATGTAGTGTAAAATAGTAAATATACACATAATGACGTGCGTAATATATTATAATGAGACTCGTCTGTGGGTTTTTCACGCTCGACCTGCTCACATATTTTGTATTCAATCATTCCCGATATATAGGTATATACATATTATTATATACGAGACCGCCATTATCTCCGCCGCTGATCCATAAATAGTAAATCGTGAAAATCATCTGCGCGCATTACAAATATATAAACCGACAGCGACGAGCGACTTAATAATATTGCACAATATATACCTATAACATGCGTCTCATATAACTTCTGACCGCGACTGTGTATCCACGTCGGAAAATCGATTTGTATAACTAGTCTAAACTATTATTCTCGTACTGCAGTCTATAAAGGTCTGGAAGAAAATGTCTCGCACGCTGCAGTAAATTCAAATCCCAACACCCAACGATTTGAAGCGCAACGATAGATAGATTATTACAATATGTCTATAATATTTAATTCGAGTTAAATTAATTATGTTAATAACAAGAAAAATATAATAAATTGAAAATTAATGAATATAAAATTAAAAACAATAGTTGATGAATAATTTGCGTCGCATCATTTAAATTAAAATTAATTTGGTCTCTTTATATAAATGATTGATTTTAATGCAATTTCATGACATTCGGTGTATAACATAGGCACAATGCACATTAACCGTTATTAAAAATGTCTTACTTTGTTAAAAATAATTATTTAAAATTAAGTAATTACTAATATATAATATTTACTTTAAAATTTAAATTTAGGAATGGTTAAGACTCATTAATCAAATACGTTAAGTCGTCAATCATAATATTGATTCATACTAGATGCCACTTTACGGTACTATGACATAATTTGTTGCCCTGAGAATTTAAGCCTTAAATGTAATATTATTATAATAAATCATTTGTTTATTTTATAAGCAATACTAATTAATAACTTATACAAATAAAATATTATCCATTTTATATTATTCGATATAAAATAAATCTATCTTTCGTTCAATTTTTACGTGTTTTATTTATTAGGTTCATCGACATTCATACTTTTGAGACGGAGTATTGTATAGGCAATTTAAGGGCATATAATTGTATCGAACAATAAATTTACATGGCGTACCAACAATACAGGATACAATCATGGTACAATCTTACAAACCAACAGCGATACGGAAAATCAGCGAAATAGCTAATTGGTAATGGTATGTATCAGAAATAAAATATGTATCAAACAAAATTGGTTACCATTTTATTTCCTGTAAAACGATATGTTATATCTTGTTTAATATATCTACATTCTACATAGATATCAACAATCTTTTGTGTGATTGCTATTTTAACGAATTATTGCACTCTCAGACCTCTTTTGTAACTAATAATATTATGGTAAGTTTAATACGATAACTCAATATTTCAATTTTTTTTTATTACTATATTTGATTTCTTAGTAAAAAATTCTGCAGTTCCTGATAATACACTTATAAAGCATATTGTAATTTTAGAAACCTATAAATATTAAATATTTTTTTTTTTTGACAAGTAATATACAATGTATTGTATCATTTATACAATAAGAATATGTGCTAAGAGTACATTCACAGGAAAAAAAAATAATTTGAGAAAAGGAGTCACCCATTGATGACACTTTTTATGGTTATTGGTTACTTAATTATTTACTTAATAATTATAAAATATAACATCAAGATTATTAAATTGGATGTAAAAATAGTTTTGTGTAAAAAACAATGATAAATTCTATAAATATATGAAATTAATTTTTCAAGTTACAACACTAATGTACTGAAAGTGTTATATAATGAGGATATATATTGATTTATTAGTTTATCATTTATTTTTGAAAATTCTAAAGATATTTATTTATTTGAATGAGTCTTCTCGACATTAATCTTAACTAACATTTAAAAGAATCTTTTGTTTAGAAAATTAATATATTATTTAATAACAAAATCTATATTATGTATAGAATTAGTTAAAAGATTAATTTAATTATATCTATATCATATCTATATTATATTAATATTTTTTTTTGGCTTTTATCCAATTTTGATGGTTTTTTTTTTTGTTTTATTAATTTTTTTGTTATTTTGGTTCTGTTGATAGCTATATTGACGCATTCTCATGATCAGATAATATGACAAATATCCATTAGTATATCTGTTCAATGTTCAATGCATGGGAAATTAAAAATTATATTTTAGCTTAAAAAATATTCAGAAGCATCTTCAAAAACATAAGGTGCATCAGCAAATTTAGTAAATGATAACTCTAATGACATAAATATTTTTTAAATTTTATTATTTGGATGGATCAGGTAGCCTTTACTTTTAATATTAACCAGATCAGCTTCAGGCCCAGTTTTATAGGTATTCAAGTTCTTTAATTAATATTTATTATTATGATTTAGGTGTGACTAATAAGTCAAATAATAAAAGCCCGGAAAAAATTTAATATTTAACTTGAATGGTAACCACATCTGTACTCCATAAAAACCCATGTTAAACTGAAAAGGTTAGGTTAGGTCCCCGTCTCTTCTGGTTATTCTGTTTTGGTAACTACATTTATAGTCACTATAACACACAAAGGTTACTAACCTTTGATAATACATTACATGCTTTTATTAACGTTAAATTTAGGCAGTGCGATGCTCAATGAGTGCATGTTGCTAAATTTAAGATTCTAGCTTGAACTCCGCGGTATTTACCAGACATCTGTGATAATCGAGCCACATATATCGATCAAATTATTTTGAATAGCTTTACTAACAAATGTTGCATTTTTTGGAGCCGATTCTAAGTGATTGCGAAAATCTACATCACCCGCGTCTATTCTGAACATCAACAATTCTTTGAATATTCCAACATTCAAATTATTTTTTGCTTGGTCATTTTAAATCAGATTTGATAAATTAACATCGTCTCTATGCCCCCTTATATTATGACGACCACAGAAAATAATTGTTTAATTATAGGAATTAACTTCTTTTTATTTTGTTTGACAGTTTCATTTAGTTGGTCATCAAGTTGAATTTATATTGTTTTTTGTTTGTCTTCAAAACATTTTATAAATTCCAAAGACCGCACAATTGCTGTTTTATGATATTCTCTTTCCATATGTATCTTAAAATCGTGTAAAGCATCTTTGTATTTTATCATAGGAATTTCTTTTAAGACCCCAAGCCTTTGTCCTCCAATCCCACCAAACTTTGGTCCAAAAATTACACATGCTTTACAAAACGCTCCTTCTCTATTACGACTATAAGCTAACAAGTTGTGCTTATTTGGCCATTCAATTTGAAAGCTTCTTTTATGACCTTTTTTATTCATGCTTACAGGGAAAATATAATTTTGTTTTGGTGACCATCACGTTTCTTTTAAACATTTGTTAAGCATATTTGGATCGTTTCGAATTTTTAGATTTGCATTTTCTTCAATAGCAAATGCGATATCATATTGACTATACACACGAATCAGAAAATGTAGCTGGCTCTGACTCTGATGGTAACACGCTTACATTTTCCATACCTTCACTTGGAGATGGATTATTTTCGTCACTTGTTTTCAACTTTAAAAAAAAAAGTTTATTTCACCTTGTCGTTTTTGTGACATTTTAAAACAGAATAATTGAACACGAAACTACAAACGAAAACACTACGGACAACAGCACGAAATACGAATTACACACGAGTGACACGACGACTGTAAAGTTACTAACATTTTAAAACGATAATAGCAATATAGAAATGGATAGGTAAGTGAGAATCGTGTGACAGATAAAATAAGATAAGATAGCGATGGCCAGTAGGAACGTTACATGGCAAAAATGGCCGGTCTGCCGTACTCTGCGGTAAGGCGCATGATAAAAGTAATATAGTAATATGTTTGGGAAAATTTCTTATATAATGATAATATAATAATAATATAAATATATAATTATCCGATTGATAATATTTCTTAAATTATAATATAATGTGTTTGAGCGAAACAGTATAAAAGATAAAATTATAAAAATTAATAATAAAAAATAATAAAACCTAACTTATTTACTTATGCGTTATGCCAATGAGGGGGGGGGGGGGGGGTTTAGAGGCCCTCCGGGCCCCCCTTTAAATCCGCCACTGAAGGTTAGTGTTTAAATCTCCAGCTGTTTAATACTGATAACTAGAGATTTATTTCGGTAGACACTTTTTAACCATAGTATCTTTAATTGTGGTGTTTTGTATCCATAAAGATTAGAATATTCTAGTCTTCATGTTTGTATCATAGAGTTACTCTATGGTTTGTATCACCACAGATTATATGATCATATAATCTGTGGTGATAGTGTGTTAGTGATAAGAAGCGCTATCTCTAGACGCTCGACTAATTTAAATATTTAACGCTTATTGTGGTTATCAGTTCGTTTTCGACGTTTTCTACTTCCTTGTAAGTTGCAATATGCAAATGACAGTTCATACTTTATAATATTCTTTTCTAGTACTCTGTGATCTAATTTATTGTTAAAATTTGTATACATACGCCTTGTACACGTCTAATTTAGGTAAGTACCTACTCATTTCATAATCTCAATCTAGCACCTGTTGTTACGTTGAATTTCACTGTTTAAGTAAGTTAAGACATTATGTTTGGCCGTAATTTTTTCATTATTAACAAAATATAGAGGATTTCTATAGCAGCATAATGGAAGTCTGTGCATCATCGCATACCACATTATGTAAAGCAGTTCTGACCGTGACTATTACGTTCATCATAAACTCGCCTAGAGTTTAACAAAATAGCACACAGCTTAGTAGTTGATCATGTTTTATTTACCATAGTTTGGTATGGATTAAAACATATGTTTTCTTGTATGCTACCATACATCACCTATACCTAATGTAATACCTTATGCATATTATAAAATGTGTAACATGAACTTTATATATTTCAGGATGGATAAAACAAATATGTATAGAAAGAAACCTAATAGTAGTATTAATTCCAACTTATCTGCTAGTAATTCAAATTTAACAAATATTACTCCAATTAATAATAGAACACCTAAAAATGTCAATCATCGATCTAAAAGTAATCTTAATATAAAAGAAAATGATACTGTTAAACGAATCAAAAGTAAGTACAACATCGCTAAAATTAATATAAATTACAAGATGTAACATTCTATATAATGCTACAGATTTTAGCTCCAATGTTACCTTAGAAAGAAATGGCAGTATGCCAAATTTAAACGCAACTGGTAATAGATTACAATTGGACAAAATTACCAAGCTAAGATTTGCATATGACAAGTATCTCAGCAGCTTGGAAGCAAAATATGTTTTTCAATTGATTGAAAAAAATATATCTGCAAATGTTGATGAACAAAAAAAGGTTTTTAAGGATGAATTTTGTATGCTCAAAGATCAATTAGTAACTTTAAGTCAAGAATTGGAAACAATAAATGGATTAAAAATTGAAAAAAAAACGATTGATCAAAAAATTGAAGGACTTGAAATGCTCAGTAAGCTGTTATTGAATTGCTTATATTTAAATTGTATATTATTATGTAATGTAAATTTGTTTTTATTATAGATAAAGCTCTTGTATTTAATGATTCAGATGAAGAAATTATGTCATTGTTCTCTAGTACGGCATCCAAAGTTGTTGTAAAAAATTTTAAACAATTGGATGAAGATGATTTAAGTAAGTTAACTTAAGGGAGTTATCTCTTAAGAGACAATAGAATTTATTAGGCCAATGTCTGAAAATTTGATATGGCGCATTCTTTTTATTCAGTTAAAATAATTCTAAAATGTATGTAAAGATAGATTTTGAGATATTTTTAAATTTATATCTTGTCTTAAACTTATTAAAACTTATATTTAACTTTGAATTAAAACTAAAAACTAAATAGGTATGATTAATTATAGAAATAATATAATAATAATACAAATATGTAATTTTGATCTTCTGAATTCTGAAAAATATTTCAGACTATAATTTTTGATTTTGATTAATAATTGTAAGTTGATAATATATGAGTTAATCAAAACCATTATTACTATTTAAAATTGATGCATAGGTAGATACTTAGATACATATTATTTTTCAATTTCTAACTATAAATAAATACTCAAAAACTATTGTCAATTCAAGTAATCATTTACTGACTAATTAATACATACATTTTTCAGTTTCACAAAATTATTAAAAAATATCATTTGTTGCTATGGAATACTCTTGTTCAGGTGTTTCTTATTATTTGATTTTGCATCGCCACTTAATAGCTTTCAAATTTTTGTTTTTCATATTATACTAAGTGACTAAGATTAAAATGGAATTATCGAAAATCGACAATTGTTCAACACAATACCTAACATTCATATCAATTTTAATTTATACTTATTGTTTTCAGCAACTAGAAAGATATCAGTGCAATATTTGTTTTCTCTTAAACTAACATGCAACATAGATAAAATAGTTTTATTGATTAGAGTAAAATCACCGGTAGCGGTGTCGTATGCTATCTACGCACTAAATGTTATCTATACTATTATATAAAAAATCTTACTTCGTTTTAAACCAGAGCACTTCATAAATAAATTGATAATGAATGTTTGATTAAATGATTGTTTAATGAATGTTCTTAATTAAAGTTGAAAAGTATTTTTCATATCAATAAAAAATGTTTCGAACGTATTTGTTGTGTTTATGCCATTTATGGAGCGCCACCATTCTTCTTTAAGAGGACGCCACACCCGCATGTGTTGTCTCCGTCGTACAAATGCGTAGCATAGCAAATTTTACGCTCAGCAGATCACGTTTAGCTCCGTTAATTTAAAATTTAGAGTGAATTGACCTATTATAAAAATTAAAGGTAAGATTATTACCGAGGGCATCTCATAAGCTTATTATTTTAAACCGAGTTATGAGTATTTTAAAATTGTAAATTATTTTTATACCTAAAAATACTCATAACTCGGTTTAAAATTAAAATATAATAAAAAGCCTATGAGATGCCCTTGGTAATAATCTTACCTTTAATTTTTATAAGAGGTAAATTCACTCTAAATTTTAAATTAACAGAGCTAAACGTGATCTGCTGAGCGTAAAATTTGCTATGCTACGCAATTGTACGACGGAGACAACACATGCGGGTGTGGCGTCCTCTTAAGCTGCCTTTCCAGCAAATTAGTGGCACCACAGACACATCTTATCGTTAAAAACCCGTGGGATCTAACTTTGTACTTTGTAGAGTGTAGATAAATATGATTACGATTATATAGAAAACATCAGACGATAAATAGTATTTGTAGATAGCATACGACACTAGTATTTAGTGCGTAGATAGCATATGACACAGTTACCAAATCACCTTTTGTAATATAGTTTAATTTTTATTATTATTTGACTTTGTAATTTATACTAAACTTTCAAAATAAAAATGATGTTTAATTGCTTAGAAAAACAATATTTAGACAAATTGATAATATATCATTCCCTTTAAAATATTAGACTATCAATTTTATAATGGTGATTACTCTCTAAGGCATTGGCTCAACTAGAGGGGGTGCTTTGGGTCCTTAGCGTCCAGTTGTCTAGTTGCGTTGATGCTCTAAGATCATTCAAAAACATAGAAAAGACGATTTTAAATGAATGCGTTTTATCAATGTTGCGCATAGGCCAGAGAAAGAAAACAAACAATGTGCTGACATCCTTTTTAATATTTTTAACTTTATGAGCTGGTCTCTAAAATGTGCCACGGCCTTAGACCTACTACATGTATTATGTTATGTTGTACTCAATCAGGAAACCAGGTTTTTGCAGTACTGAATTTCCTAAATATGAAGAATACATAAATAAATCTAACCTAAGATGAGTGGTAAATAAGATAAAATATACATCAGAAGAATTTTGATATTAATATTAATTATTCCGATTTAAGTAATATCTATTATCTACCTATTAAGTTTAAATGGACAAGATATTTCTTAATGAAGTATGTTTTATATTCCCTGACATGATGTAAGGAAATCATTTATATCATAATATTATTCTTTGGATAAATGAAAATGATGAAACATAAAAACTGTATTAAATTAATGATTTTTTTATTTTATAGAAGCTGTTAAGATTCTGTTTAATGAAATTATAGAGTCATTGAAACAGCTTGATTATGAAAATAAAATTAATGTAAGAATTCAGTTAAAAGATTCATTGATTAAAGTAGCAATGTTAACTAAAGAATTAGATACATTAAAATCAAAGTAAGCATTAACTATCAAAATCTAAACATATCATCTAAAGATCATGTTTAAAAAAATAATAAATCAATATCATTATCTCATTAATTAAATCTGTATAACATATGTTATTAGGTGTGAAGAATTATTTGACGAACAAGATAGTTTGCTGAATTATAATAAATCACATAAAATATTAAAAGCTCAATTTGGAGAAAATCCAGACACAAATTTACTGCCAACAAAAAGTAACTTAGTAGAAGAAGTTGAAAATATGTTAAATGAAATAGAATGGTAACTTTATATATTTTTTATTATTTAAAAAAATTGTATACTATAAAATTAAGTAACAAATCAAATGCTGTATTTTTTATTTTTTATTTTATTCTTATTAAATGTCAATTTATTAATTGTGATTTTGAATAAGTAAATTCTTAAAAATGTATGTTTAATTATTAAGTTACTATGAAACAATTTATTTTTCTATTTTAATTTTACTATTTTTATAAATTATTTTATTTTAATTATTTTATGGGCAGTGACTCAATTACTAATTGTAAAATAATTAAGAAAATGAAAGAGATGGAAATCATAGAATTGTAAATTAAAAATGTTTTAATTAAATTATATTTATTTATATGGAGATATTTTATAAATTTTATTGTAACAAGATAGTTTGTTGCAACTATTGTTGATTTTTATTCAAAGTAATTAATGTAATTGTTTTTCACGTCCTAATATATTGTCCCTGAATCTGTGACACAAATTAGAGTGATATCCACAGAGTATTCTCGGTTATGAAAATAATTTTATTGCAAACTAAACTGTAAAGAATTTTTTCATTTTTTTTTTTTTTTTAACCTCATGGCTGAACTGTTTGAAATGTTGACCACATATTATAAAAACATGATAACTTATTTCCTCTGTTGTTGATAAAACATAAATAAAAGTGTCTTCAGTGTGTACAATTTAGTGGCACAATTATCACTTTATTTAATATTTAATCTAAATTAATATCAATTAATCTTTATATCATATATTTGTGACAACAATTATTTTTAAAAATTTGGCAAAAATAAAATAATGTACTGATTGTACAATAATAAAAATGCATAACCTTTACCACATTATTATAATAAAGATAAGTTTTAAATAAATTATAGTCATGGATAATTGTTCATGAAAAAGTAATTTAATCTAACATCTTTCTGATCATATAGTTCAAAATGCCTCCGTGTTTATGGTATAGTATATCCACTTCAGTGTCAAAACGCAAAATTGTGTTGAATGTGACACCTGTATTGGTCTGAAAAAATTAAATACATTATTAGGAAAATCAAGTAATGTAAAGATTGTATTTATTTATTATTTACTTTCACTTGGATTTCCTGCAATGGTTTGCAGTTTTGTGGAATATCTATATCATAAATTTCGTGACCCGTAAGTTTAAATGTTTCGGCATTTTCTCCGGAACGGAATTGCAATGGAATTATTCCCATACCAACCAAGTTGGAGCGGTGAATACGTTCATAAGACTCAGCAATCACAGCTTTAATCCCCTAAAAGGCAATGAAAATCTTAAAACGTTTTCACCATAGCATAATATGCGATGAACTTTTAAAAATACGAAATGCAATACAAATCATACAAGTATATTACCAGCAAAAACGGTCCCTTTGCTGCCCAATCTCTTGAAGAACCTGATCCATAATCTTTGCCAACAATAGCAATGAGTGGTCTTCCTTCTTTTGCATAAACTTGAGCTGCATCATAGACATCCAACTATAAAATAAAAAAAATAATAATTACCTCAATGAAAAACATTGGCTTAAAAATTAATCATTATGTATAACCTCTTGTCCACTAGGAATGTGCAATGTTTTTGGTCCGGTGTTCTTGACCAACTTATTTACTAATCTTATGTTGGCGAATGTCCCTCTAGCCATAACATCATCGTTTCCACGTCTTGAGCCATATGAGTTGAAGTCTTTTGGTGTGATGCTAAAAAAAAAAATTGATTGAGATTTTAGTTTATGACATATTATACAATGATTAAAATCAATGTGTTTAAGCTCACTTTCTTGAAGCTAAATAACGAGCCGCAGAACTATTTCTGGCGATACTACCAGCAGGACTTATGTGATCAGTTGTCACAGAGTCACCAAGAAACAGAAGTACATGTGCCCCTTTTACTGATTGAACACCAGGTAATTCCTAAACAAGAAATAATCGTACAGAAACTATTGTACTGTTTAGTAAAATATGGTTTATACTTTATACCTTTGTCATGCCACTGAAAAATGGAGGGTTTTTTATGTAAGTAGACGACGCATCCCATGGGTATAATTGGCCGTCCGGGGCTTGTAAACATTGCCAAGCATTAGAGCCATTTTCAATGCGAGCATAGACATCTTGAAACATTGCAGGAATCACAGTTTGTTTTTCAACAGTTTGGATTTGTGCTCTTGATGGCCAAATATTCTTCAAAAATACTGGTTTACCATTTTTATCATTACCTAAATAAGAATAAAAAACATTAAACATCACTAATACTTAATAGAATTCCTCAAAGAGACCAACCTTCTGCATAAAATATAATAGAATTAGCAAAACTTAGAATATCACACAAAATGTAAACATATTTCTCTTAAAACTTATTGTATCAATTTTTCACCTATTTACAATTTATTATTTTGTAAAAATTAGGTAAGCTATAATATGTATTTTGAAACGCCAATAATCCAAGAAGTTGAGGCGTATTTGTAAAAAAAAAATCTTACAAATTACCTATAGATAAATATCTTACATATTTACCTACTAAATTCTAAAATAAAATTATACTTTATTTAACACTTATGACTCAGCATAAATTAACAATTAATTTATATACTATAGGTACCTATTAGTCAATTCTGTGGTAAGCCTTTGGAGTTTATTTTGTGTGCTTTTAAACAAACAACAAACATAATATGGATATCTACCTACCGATATCGGATTACTTTTTTAGCTTTTATTTGATTGTTTAATTTAACAAGTCTTAAAATCAAAATTATTATTCTAAAAGAAAAATTTTTCTTGAAATAAATATTGATTAGTTGTAAATGTTAAATATGTTTCTTATTATACTGCTAAAAAGAACTAACTACTGCTCTTATTATGCTCTGTTAATACAAATCTTTTGAGTAAATTTTAATCAAACTTCTGAAAGAAATTGTTCTCTTCTACTAGTTCCCACTAGTTAATTATTTGGTTGTACTTTTAAGGAGCAGTTTAAATAATATTTTAGAATTTTAGATTTAATTAAGTATCTTACATCATGCACTGTGCATATACAATACAATAATAATGAATTTCCTGTAGACTATGCCCTTAAGGCAGAGGCGTAATTAAGGGGGGACGGATCGCCCCAAAATTTTTATTTTACAATTAACATTTTATATTTGCCGAGTTACTGTACGCAGTTTACAGATTTTACTAAAAACATGTAAATCCCCCCGCTCCACTCCCCCAAACCAAATTGCTAATTACGCCACTGCCATTAGATATTTCCACATTTTCTGTTCCAGCAGCCTTAAAAAAGGGATAGTCGGTCAAGGAGGTCGGTGCTCCGGTGGTTATGAAAGCGAGAGCTAGAAAAGTATTTGTCCGTCACAGCTCAGAATCTCTAGCTGGTTGCTGAATAATATAATAAGAAGGGCGGATCATTTAAAACGATACAGAACCACACCTGATGTCGGTTGTGTGCTCTCCCGTAATGTTATTATGACTATTATAATCATAACTCACTGTGTTATTAGTTGAAAAAACTTATCGCTCACCTATGGGTTCAGTTTCGAAGTCGATGTCCATGCGACCGGCGATCGCGTAAGCAATGACCAACAGCGGTGAGGCCAAATAGTTGGCACGGGTGTTCGGGTGGATGCGGCCTTCGAAGTTCCGGTTGCCCGACAAAACTCCACAACAGACTAGTTCGTTCTGAATGACGAAACGGAACAATAATTTTTATCAACAACAACAAGCAATATTTGTAAATTATAGGTACAAGAAATATAATACTGATATTGATGTACACTGTAAAATTGTATCAATTTTTTTAAATTCTAACTTTGTGAAATTGAATGATTCGTAATCTTGGACTTTTTTTAATCTGGATTTTTAGACCGATAACCGCTAACCAATCGCTTAGTTAACGTGGCACTGACGAATAAATTTAGAAAAAAAATTCCCAATAAGAAAATTAATCAAATTTTATACTTCGTAGTACCTTACACAACAGTATATCTATGTTACAATAATGAAATATATGATATGTGATATGTAATAAATAATAACGAATTCACAAAAACGCAAAAAAATCCAAACGACACGAAATAAACGCAATATTAAATTTTTGGGAATTTTTTGCGATGTCAATTTAAACAATTTAACACATACATAGTGCCTATTACACTTTTATATTTTCTAATCAAAATTATTGTTTATTTTAAATTGATTAAATTTCATACTGGGTACCTACCTATTTTTTTTCCAAACACCTCACGGGTATCATAATGTTTGATCAGGGCTCGTTACTAAATAATAAACAATAATATTTTATTCGATTTGCACCCGACTTACCGACTCGATAGCGTTCACGACGGGTTCGGGCAACGGTCCAGAATTTCCAATACACGTCATGCAACCGAATCCAACGGTGTCAAAACCAAGTGCTGTCAAAGCTGGCGTAACTCCGCTCTCTCGCAAATAATAAGTGACCACCCCCGAGCCGGGCGAGAGACTAGTTTTGATATATGGCGCCACAGACAGACCGGCTTCGACGGCATTTTTAGCCAAAAGACCTGGAAAACAATAAACCGGGAATAATTGGGAGAGATTAATTTTTTCTGATGCGAAATTCGTTTTATAATAATTACCAGCTCCGAGCATGACACTGGGATTGCTCGTATTCGTACACGAAGTGATGGCAGCAATGACAACCGAACCATGTCTTAACGTATACTTTTGATTGTTGAATTCGAATTCACAACTGGCGTTCAATTTTTCTGGACTAATGTTAAATCCTTTAAATCCAATCTAAAAATAAAAGAATTAAAATATATGCATATACAATTCGAAATAAATTTGGAAAACATTCAATATTTACAATATTTTATATTTTTTTTTTTACAAATAATTTAATCGTGTACACTACGTCGTTGCACAAAAGCGTACTACACATTATAATTACTAATTAACATTATTATACATGATATAATTTTAAAAATCAAAATAATGACTTTTAAATTGCTTAAATGTTGAATGATTTGTTTAACCAACATGTTAAAATAATACCATTGTACCTACATAATTTAATTTGGAATAAGTTATAAGTAGACTGTCATTAGTCACTACATAAACATAACATGATCATTTTTTTTTTCAAATGATTATTTTTATTAATTAATACGACTACCATAACAAAATATTATGATGGAAGTCAAAATATATAATGACCTAAAACTGAAAACACGTTTCTTATAATAATAATTGAATAGTTTATCAAAACAGTAATAAGCTAATAACAATATACGAATAAATTAAAATATTAAATTATCATGTAAATATAATATATAGTAAGTTGATGTTTAATTTGGAAAATATTCAAAAGAGATTAAAATTTTATTAAAATTAAAATAGATCAATAACGCGATTAATGGACAATAAAAGGTATAAAACTATAAAAACCTAAATTAAAATTAAAAATAAATTAAACATAAATAGAAACTATTTTCTGTACCTTATGATAAAATGAACTATTTAAATAACAAATATTAATAAATTAAGATAATATAATTGTCACAAATGAAAATATGTCTAATACCTATAATTTATTAGTTATTGGAATTTTATAATATAATATCACCACCACAATTCACAGAATAATAAGTTATCAGAAAATACGTCGAATTTTATAAATGTTATAATACTTGGACATCGATTAGTTTTTAATAATAGCAGTTGGCCGACTACACCTTAAAATATATATACTTATTAGTTATTACTTACTATTTATTTTAGATACTATTACTATTCGCATAGGTGCCTATACCAGTTTTAAGAATTCTTGAGATTTAAAACTAGTCTATTAATTTGTGCTTTGGTGCTGAAAAAACTTTTGGAGCGATCTTGAATGATATTATAGGTGTATTCATACTATTTATAGGTGGTAATTGTACGATTAATTCTAGAAGCCAAGAGCATAGAGAATTTACCCAATTATATATTTTTGTATTATTAAAGCTGTGAAATTATTGCACAGAAATATCGTTTAAAATTTAAATTATCAACTTAAATTATCAAAAACCAAAATACTAATATCTATTGAATACTATTATATTTGTCATATCCATAGCATGCAGGTTTTATAGTTTATATTAACAAACTGTGTAAAGAATTTAAAAACTACTGTACTGCAGATAAAAATATTCGATTTCAGAATGTTCTTCAAATCTATTTGATACGAGTGTTTTAATGTAAACAAACATGTACCTATGCAATAAATATAAAACATTACAATATAATGAAGCTGACCCAAATTTCAATAGAATTTCGAACGCCTTTGTCAAATCTGGTCTATGTCTAACAGTTTAATGTGAGAAGGTGTGGGATACCTATCACCAAATACTTACTGCTAATGTACCCAACTGACAAGAAAGAAAAAATACGCACTGCAGGACACAGTTTTAAGACGCAAAAACTGTCCCGAAAACAATTTATGGTTTTAGGGCTCAATATTATAAACAAATCCGCTGAATGAACAGAATTAGGTATTTTATTACTTGTAGCTTTCATGATACCCATGAACGTGTTCCAAACAGAATAACAAACCAAACCAAATAAAATAGTAAAATACATTCACAAATGTTATACTTACATCACATATTATATTGTGTTTTAAAGTAATACTGTAGAAATTAAAATGATTCTTGCAAACGGATTTCAAGGAAACGTAGTCATTCGTCCAATTTATAAATTACTATGCTCACGAATTTTTCAATTATAGTAGATAATATTATTAATTATAATATATAAATATCAATAAAATTACAATATTATTTAAAAAAATTATGGAGTGTTGGACATTATGATAATATGTCTAATAATATTACAATAATTAATTAAAGTGTTATATTAAGAATATTGGTATGTCAAAGGCATAATATTATTATTACCATTATTATCGTAGATACATAAATAATATATGTATTTTATTTAATAATAGTAATTCATATTTAATGTGCAAACACAAATCATAATATTATGAATTTCAAAATAGTTTTATATCTACAACCCAAATATAACTTAATCATATTCCCAATTACTAGATTGACATTTAACACAAAAATAATACAATTTAAGAACCGAAAACATAATTAGGTATTTCGATACTAAAATAAACGGAGATTTTCTATATCACATCAATATATATTATTTCTTATTACTTATTAGTTATTACTTTATTAGTATATCTCAATTTTATTATAAAACCCAATTGTTCTGTGTTCATGTGTATTTTAATTAATAATCGTTTACAAATCTGAAAAAGAAACATTTTTGTGTTCAAACTATTCAATGCATGAACATGTCATTTTTACATTTTCATCAAATTATGTGATAAGAATTACAGTGATAAGTGCGATTTCATAAGGCGTACACAATGCACAACTCCGTTTTTTTAAATCAATGCAATTGCTAATTATTATTAATAATATTTTACTTTCACTTGTTAAAAAATGGAATCAATAAATAATTATACATTTTTGTAAAATACTAAAATAGCATAAAAATAGAATACTAATTTTAGTTCAGAAAAAATAGTTGCATAGTTAGTAAATTTTACTGCAACCCGTGGGTAATATTGTTCCCACACCACCAACACATTATGTAATTTAAATAATTATCACTACAACATTATAATATTTAGGGCCAGTTCTACGGTCTCTGATTAAAGTTAACCGGAGTTTAATCGGCCGAATTAAATATCTGTTATCAGCTGATTAAGCGTAATCGAAGTTTAACCGTAGACGGTACAACTTACTGGCCCTTAGTGTATAATGCCTCGTATGTGACAATGTGACGAGTGTTGCCCGTGAATCCACGCGAAATGGGTTCCAAAATTATGTTGAATACAATTAATGAAAACAAAATAATAATATTATATTATACTCGTACCATGTTATAAAGGTATTTCGTACCGTAATTGATCGTTATTAATGATTATCCATTTTCCAAGTAAATAATATTATTACATTTGCTAATAATAAAATATTGTAAAAATGAAATTTATTTGATAAGTCAATAACCATGTATAGTTTTATCTTATTTGTACACCGATTATCGTTGATCATAACCGTTTTCTGGGAAAAAATAACCATTACTTTCCTAGAAATAAATGGATACAAAATACAATACTATATTATATACGTTGTACATCATTCAAAAGGAGACATCCCCATTCCACAGAGTGACGCGCTTCTAGCGTCCCTCGCCCAACTAAATCAAAGAGGAGTCGGAGATCTATGAAAAAATAAAGCGAAATCCGTCCGCTTACGTCCACTCCACCCCCACACCCACCCCCTAATTAATGCCCGAATATAACGTGACAGTGATATAATAGTATATTATTATTAAAATTTAAAGTGATGGCGGTACGGTATACAATAATTTTAAAGAAATCCCATGTGTCGACAATACCCTCCTATTCCCTGGTAAATAAGGGATGAAAAAATACAAATGGTTGAAAAAATTAGAAACTCCACTGTAACACAAACATTTGCAATTCACAAAGAACAGAAACGCAGAGACAGCTAGGATTGGAAACCAATGTCCAACGGTAACGTTTATTCTTCTCTCTATATATAGCAGGTAGGTATTCTTGTCACATGGATATGGGTTCTTCCGTATTCGACTTCGACTGTCACATACAATACGTATTATTATTATTGTATAATATATACGATGTATTATATTGTGCATAGCACCATTGTGGTCTGTTAACATTTAAGGGCAAAAGGACAGTGTGCGAGTGTGCCAGAAGTGTCTGTGCAGTGTGCCTCTGTGGTCAGTAGTGTGTCGTCGCTGTCCGCTCACGTGGTTCAGATCTCCAACATCCCAAAGCTGACTCTTCTTCAAACGGATATCTTTCGACGACTATACTATATTAATATATTATACTTGTTCTCCCAAGGTCAGTACACATACAATTTTAATAATATTTAGTTTTTCTTAAACACCCGACCGTTTAGTGGTATATTTTTTAGTAATATGTAGTAATTAAATTTGTGACTAAAATTATATACTATTAATCCGCAGTTTTAGTGATCGCGAAAATTGGTTTTATAAAGTTTTAATATTAGTAACTGCTAAGTGCATTGTTAGTAGATAATAATAATTAATAAATGATGATTATAACTTTTAAGTTACAAAGTACAATATTATATAAATTTAGATATCATACGTATTATTAATTATTACCTATTTTAATGGTTTAAATTTTAATATTGTATAAATAAGTAATAATTTTAATAAAAAGATTAAAAAGCAATTAGTTTATAATTTTAGTTATAGATGACCACGTTTTCAATAGTCGTATTTACTGCACATGCGGCAGATATGAATTTTGGTAGTCTTCACACAATTAGCGCTAATAAAAATAAATTGCACTAAAGATGATGACTATGAAAATAATTTTAATACAATCTGTGATTGCATGAAAACTATAAGGTAACAGATTTGTTTTGTGAGTGATAAATTTAAAACTTCCCAGACGAATTCTGTTATCCAATAGTTTCAAGAAAAAACATTAATTTCAAATACTGTTTAACATTAATTGGTATTAAAACAGAGTTGATTTGATTGTTGTCTAGTTGATACTAAGAGTTTATGGTCTATGTGTCTATGTAAATCTTAAAGTATGTATTTCACAATAAGGTTAACGTTTTTATCCACCATTTATGAATAATGTCTATTGGTAACACGCTTCGTCTTTAGTCATCTGATTTTAAATCTAAAGACGTCGTTGTTACCTACGAAATTGCATAAGTAAACAACGAGATGAGTAATCACGGCATAATATGGTATTTTCTATGGTTTCAAAATAATATTAGTTATTTATTATATTTATTATTTAAAGAATAATAATATTATGTCAATATATCATATACATACTCAAAACTAATTATAGTTTCTATATAGATAAGGTGGGTTAGTAATGAAAAGGATGTATAATAATATTTTAAATCGTAAACATGAGTAGTTATTTTCCGGGATTTTCTACTTCGATATTTATATGTATGTATGTATATCAATAATCTATAACACATAAATTGATACTATTATCAAACATTAAATTATATCATTTTTTTTTTGTGTTTAAATGACATTTGAAACTTATTTGCGAAAGAATAAATAGTATATAGGTACTACAAAACTAACAATTTTGAAATTTTTATTTTATTAATAATTATATTTGTATAAATAGGTATCTTATAAGTTATTGCATGATTAAAAAATAATGTGTTAAGATACTCGTAGTTATTTTAACACATTTTTTTAAAATGTTTTAACCTGTGATTTTTATTCATATTTTTAAAGTAATATTTCTTATAAAAATTAATACAGAATTAGTTAACAGAAATATTTGAGCTGTGAAAATTAATCATTGAAATCACAAATGGTTCTTTAATATTTTCGATGTTCTGGTTAATAAAGGAAAATGGATATCACCAGCTCTGATGAATTCCAAAATACTTGTGTTCTATTGAAACTATTTGATTTCCAATTGATTGCATAATATTTTTTTGAATTAATGAATTACGACGGAATCGGTGAATATTTACTTTAATGCATGGATAATAGTAGTTAATAATTTTTAGCTATAGTATCACATTTTTCATGTGATATAATAAAATCATTCATTTTATTTATATTATTTGCAATCACCACTTATTTATTATTATTATTGATCTTTTATCGAATGGTTGCTATTTAGTCTAGACATATATTAAGATTATTATTTATTTGTGATCGAATTAAGTTTCCTTAAAAACATTAAAATATTAATGTAATTAATAAATATATCACGATCGTAATATGATATGATATATTATATTACGCTGATAAGTTTATGAGTAATTATATATAATTTTTTTAAATTTATTATTATTAATTTAATAAAATATATCAATTATCAGCTCATTCATACACTATTCATTATGTATACACATATTATGTATGAAATGATTTTAATACTAAAAGAAGCTCAACCAAACATATCTCCTGTAACCGCGAAACATTACTTTTAAATTTTAGAAAAAATCGAACTATGGTAATATTTTAAAAGGTAAGTTGTATACACATTTGTTCGTAGTATACAAAAGTATAATCCACATATTATCCTCGAAACTCGTCAACAAATTTATTTTGCTAAGATAACATAATATAATATTTGTCTATTAGAAATTAAGAAATATGCCTATTGTGCACTAAAATTAGTAAAATAATGAAGTAGATTTGTTCAGAACGTTTTTTATTTTGTGTATACTAGGCATGACGACGCTACACAACAACCGGAACAAATTTTACAAAATATTTCATGGCTACTAATCTGAGAGTTTGTGATAAAAATATCACGTTCATCGGTCTTACCTACTATAAATTGTAATGGCGTAGATTACAACAATGTGGAATACCAAATAATTATAAATAATTTTTAAATCGACAGGAACAACCAACTTGGTGGTGGTTGGTGCGCATGACTTGCAAGCGTATAGCTCTCGGCCGGTCTGGCGCTATGCAGAAGGAGCTCTACATCGGAACGACGAGGTGGGGACTGGGGGGCGCAACCACGACTAGCCAACTAATCTATATAGACACGGCCGACAACAGAAACGTTTGGCATTCCGTTAATTATTTCTGCACTTGCATTTTCCGTCGCCCGACGGTAGTGAATAGGTCGTCCGACGTCCACGTGCTTAACGCGATTCGCAAGTTGTTATTAAAAACATTATGTTGATGTTATATCAAGTTATATCCAAAAGTTCTTAAGGTTATCAAGTCCACAAGTTTACATTTACATTGCGTAAAAATGGTAGGTATGTTGCCGTCCGCCACGTGAGTGCGTGACTGTACCATAGATGCACATTAACATTTTAATTGTTATGAATTTAATATACCGTACCTATTGCAGAATTTAAAACTCCGCGCAACGTTTTTTCGAATTTTTTGATCGTTAACTACGACGTGTGGTTTGTGTAATTCGTTAAAATATGTTTTTATCACAGTCCGACGTACGTTTTCTTGCTCATCAAAGTTTTTAGGTCGTACACTTCTTTAGGAGCACTTAAAGCTTTGATGACGGGATAGTGTGCGCCGGGTATGTCGACAGTGATGGAGTGTGCTGAGCAGTATCATCCAGAAACGTTTCTTAATGTCCTATTAATAATACTGATAATCAGTTGATTGTCTTTGGGATTTCTTAGGGTCTGTGTGAACTTGACTGACGAACCCCGAGAAATTCCAAAATACTAGGAACATAAGTATAAAATCATATTTATGGTGTACGCCGTTTGGTAACATCAACCTCTATAGCGAATATTTGACGTACTAAAGATGTAAATGTTACCTGCGGAGTTCCCATGAACTATCGATTCACAGAACTTCAATAATGTTAATAAGTAGTTATGTTATTTGTACTTTTATAATTTAAATTTTTTATTGTCTTTTGGATCTATTCTAAGGTAACTAGATCACTATGGGAGTAACATTTACACGTCCCATAGGATATAGGTACTCTGTAGATGATGCAAAAATATTCTTCGATTATTTTATTAAAATTGTATTATATTACATAATTATTGATGAAATATTACTTACTAGATTATATCATATTCATGTTTTTGATTTTATTTTGTATAACGTTCAATATTAAAAAAAAAAAAATAGTAGGTATTCAACTGTAATGTAATATATATAATTAAAAGAGTAGGTAAATTTGTTTTAAAAAATTGTCAATAGCAGAAGAAACTTAATATTTATTTTAGCCTTAAGGTACAAATTACAAGGGCAAACCTTCTATTAAATTCAGATTAGGTTTCATATTTCTGGACAATGAGCTCTATTATATATTTATGTCTCCTAGTTAAGTGCATTTAACGATAAAATATTTATTTTATATTTGTAAGAATTATATACTTTTATTACAGTACTCATTCTTTGTCTTGAACATTTTTATCATTAACTATAGTTTTAAATTTTTTAATTAATTTAAAGTATAAAATGTATTTAATATTAAGACACCTAAAAATGAATAAATATGTAATATTACCGACCGAGTTACTAGTTATAACAAATAATTAAACAAATTGAAAGTTTATTAATAAATTATATTTTGTAATATTGTTATCTATCTTTAGATTAAAAACATGTTAAATGTAATTTCTTGAAAGTGAATTTTGGCCTATAGTTAGGATATAAATGATATTTCAGGAGATCGACATTATAAATTTAGTACTTTCCTTATAAATATGACGAGAAAAATGCGGAAAACTTCGATGACGTCAATTGTCTTATTTTTTGTATTTCAAAAATGAGGAACAGGTAATTAAAATGATTTTCATCAAAATATTTGAATTGAAATTTTCACACGTGGTGTTTAGTTTGCAAAATTACTCTTTTTGCGCTATTCATGGACAGAAATGTTTGATATTTTCAGTTTATAGAATTTTAATTAATGTCGAAATTATACTTGATCAAAGAGATTAAAATGTAATTACAACGTTTCATCTTCGTCCTTTATAAGTTGATTAATTGGTGCTGGAATTAAAAAAAATATGGAACGTAATTACGTAAATCTACTATAAATTTTATTGAGGTTATGAAGTAAGAACATTAAAAAAAATTGGATTTAAATCAAATATACATGGTAATAATGAATACGGCTGGCAGATCGTTCGTGTTCAATAATTTATCCTTAAAACACATTAAACATTTCACCGACAAAGTACACTCGTCGTCTCGACACCACCTACTACAATCGTTATGATTTGAATCTGTTTCTTTATCAAATAAGACAATGTATCTTGTTTACAGATATTTTGCCGAAAAAGTAGTTTTTCAAAAGTAAGCTATATAACTACATTAATTAAAAATGTTTAACTTAAATTATAGTCTTTAAATTGTTTTTGGAATTAGTTTTTAATAGATTTACGATATAAGTAAGTACAATTTAATTTCTCTATTACCTATTAATTGTTTTAAAAATGTATTGATAAAATAATTTCACGAAAACAAGCAGATAGCGATATATTAGTTTTTAATTTATTTTCTAATTAAATTGACTACCAACCTAATATTAAAAAGCTATAATTTAAATAATAATATAACCAACGGTATATAATTAAATTGAACAAAAAGATTGTATATATTATACAGCCGCACAAATTTAGAAAACCGATAAGATAATCAAATTTAAAATATTCTATACTATCAAAAATAATATTGCTTTAATTAAGATCGTCATTAAAAAATATTTGATTGATACATATATCTTTAAATAAATTAAGTATACTTGTGTACTACAAGTAACGATAATTTAAATATTTTATAAAAAAAGAATAAAGTTCTGACCATGGTAAATGGTAAATTGACTAATATTGTTTAATAATTTAGTTAGTATCTTAAATATCAACATGGATAATATTATAAAACTATGACACAATAATTATAATAGATTTTTGTTAAAATTGTGTCATAATATATGAAGATACTTTACACAACATAGGATATGAATAAATAGACATTAATTTCAAATACTTATTAATTGTAAAATAGTGTATATTATATTATATTCCTAAACAATCCATATTGTATGAGACAATCGATTAAGGAAGTATGGAAGCGACATTACAAAAAGATTCATTGAATACGAGTAAGTGTGATTAAAGAGGTTGGTACTATATTATAATTTATAATTGTATGATCTTAAGTTTCTCTGATCTAATATCTATTTAACAATGGTTAACATTTGTTAGTAATACAAAAAACAAAAATGATTTAATTTGCATATTGACTGCACAGGATAAATAAGTTGTCTAGAATTAAAATATTATACTCTAATACTTTAATACATTAATCACTTCGTTAAGATAATCTATTAATTAACACAAAATAATAAGTTTGAATTGGATTTATTCATTAATATAACTATCATACTTGAAAAGTTGGTCTATCAGTTTAAATTATTAAGGAATCTAAGAAGAAAATCATAATTACCTATGTCAGATCACAAAGATCACTTATACAGTTAAACTGTCTAAAATATGGGGTGCTGCAGCTAGTTTGCACCTAGTTACAAGACGCTGATCAAAATCCTAAAATTTAACATTAATAATTTTCAAAAATTGTATGTTTCACTATTTATTTAAAAAAAATTGAATAATAAGTTCTAACCAGATGAATCATTCTATAGTATAATATAATATATATTTACATACAGATACATAATATTATATTAACAGGTACCTAGGTAGTAATTATCAAAATATTCGAAAAAAATAGTACAATTTAAAAATCATTAATTTGTTAAAATGTGAGCATATAAAGAAGAAATAATATAACACATTGTACAGTTACAGTTGAGCATAAATATCCAAGGTCCACATACATGAATAATAATGATCAATTTAATCTCAAACAAATAAGTAATGCAAACAAAACAATCCAGATAATTCTAAAATTCTGACCATTTTACTTTATAAAAGACATCATAACACAAATTTAACACTATTCAATTCAACAATAATTCATCAAAGCAGTGCAGAACAGAGTATGAAAAGCTAGTAAGTAGATAGTCGGTAAGCCAATATAATAATACTTTTTTATTGTATAGTATTTTTCAAAATATTATGTATATTAATTATTCCATCTAATAATTTATAGTCAGATTCAGATATATGATGTGGGCACCATGAATTGCTTCTAGGTGGTACTTGGTACTCATAATTAATCTCTATCACTGGTGACAATTCATGAAGCATACATTTTAATTTTTCGACGGATTTAATATTTTATCAAACTGTTAATTGAAAAACTTTCTCATGTATGTATTAAGTTATTTATTTATAATTTTAACTTCATAAAAATATCCATTAATACCTTAATACCTATAAGAAATATTTATGCATTCATTTTAAAATGTAAACGATTAGTAGACTGATCTCAATAAAAATATTATGCTTATTAATATACTTTTAATATAATTTGTTTTGCCTGTTTACCATATAGGTATATATTAATAAATTAGTTAATATTGTTTAAATAACTTAATATTTACTTTTTTGCAGAAATATAAAATAATTTAATAGAATATATACCAAAAATACGTTTGTACACATTTATATTTCAATATAAATGTCACCCCACTAAATATATATTACTAACATCCTAAAACAAATTCCCTGAAATAAAATTAAACTATGTAATGTGAAAAATGAATTTAATAATCAAAAAATTATAATTATAAAGTATTAAAGTAATATTAAGTTGAATAATGATTTATATTTAGTAGTTCTATTATATATGTATATATCAAATGAATGAAGATATAATATTTTTAATTATAATAAAAATAATCTAAGTCAATAAACAAATACACATGAGTACACGACTACACTTATATGAATTAATTATAAGTTTTAATCATGTTAATACAAATAATATTTGTAATAAAAAAAATATTGAATCAAATTTAACATTCAGAAATCTCTCATAATGTTTTAAACAGAGAGATAAAAATGGAGAAAACAGTTATTTATTAGTTTATTACATTAAAGTTGTATTTATACGCCACAATTTATCAATTATTTGTTTACACTAAAAAAATTGTGTACTCTTTGATATCAGCTAATAGCATAATTTAATGAACTTTTCAGATGCATTCTGTTATTCTGTAGCTCCATAATGCCAGTTAAAAGTACAATATTATAATATTATTAATTAAAATTGTATTGTTAATAATTTTTTTGATCAATTAGGTATGTAATCTCTTGAAGATTTTAAATATCTAATAATAACTAATATAGTACCTATCAAGATAATGTCTTAATATTTTGGTTTAAACAATATTAAACTAATACCTATATGTAATTGCCATTTACTAACTATAGTCTACTCTTATATTAGTATATACGAGTATATTGTATATAAAATACATTGTATAATAATGTTTAGTACCTATACAATATGATATATATTTATAAAATCACTTACCTTATTTGTTAGACAAGTTTTGAAATCTTTTTGAGCTTCAGATACAGATACACGATCATGTGGTCTTTTCGGCCCACTGATAGATGGTACAACTTCTCCTAAATCTAAAGTAGTGATTTGACTGAAAACTGGGTCTTGAGATGGATCATCATAATTTCTTAACATTTTGGAAGCTTCTAGATATGCTTTAACAGCAGCTATTTTTTCACTGCTTCGATCTGATATAAATAATTTAAAAATGATTTAAATAGGAGTAATAAAAAAATAAAAAATATAATGGACAAAAGGGTACTTGATTTTTTAGATTGAGCTTGATCTGTGTAATATATAAATGCGTCATTAACTAAAGACTATGGTTTACTAATAAATAAAACTACATTTGTGGAAAATAAGTATTGTTTGTCACATGCTGTAACATATGGCTTCCAATTCATAATTTTTAATTAGTCAGATAGGTATGAATGAATTTAATTTTTATATTTTTTTGAAATTTTTAATTTATTGCGCTTTTTTAGTTTTTCGGTATTTAAATTTTTGTTTTCTAAATATTTTAAATGTTGTACATAATTAATAATATCTTTAATTTAAAACATTTTATAATTTTTAAATAATGAATTCTAAATTTACTAACAAGATATTTTTAAGATCTTAATAATTTATTTTTCATTTTTCAAATACAAATTTTGAATTAATTATTTTGTTTTAAATATTATTGATACACCACTAGCCAGCATAAAATCATTTTTACAATATTGTAAAGAAGTTTTATATTATCACAAACATTTATTCCTTTAGTCACATAATTTTAGATAGATTTTTAATATTTTTACATATAACATTTTATAATTCAATAATAGAGGACTTCATATTCACATGCAGTGGTGCCAAAATCATACTCCAGGTAGTTCATTGAACTGCCTTATAAATTAAGATACTAAAATAATAGAGTATACTTCCTAGTCTTTCTACTATAATTGTATTCAATGCAGTGATGTCATTGAATTATTTATATGTAAAAATTAAGCCTGTTTCATAGTCATTTGAAGGGGTGGGTGGGTGGGCCAATCAGACTATTTAAAATGTTAAATTACCAGTTTCATTTAACGCTTTTCACATGTAATATATCAATTCCTTCTAACAAAAAACATACCAAATTAAAAATCTACATCCAACAATTACAATTTTGTGTTTTTTGGTGAAATATTTGTGTGAATTTATCTATTATCAAACTTAAAGTTAACGATATTATCTATGTTCAATCATTGTTGTTTGAAAATAATTTTATTTTTAAGTAAATAAGGAGCATTTTAATTATCATAATTTTACATTCTCATCACTCACTAAAAAATGAAATATCATAAGGAAACCAACAAAAGAATATAAATGATATTCTTACTTTTTAAGTTTTAAAAATTAAAATAGGTCAAATTACTTAATTTTTAAGAAGATATTACTTCTTAATAACACACAACAAAACATAGCACATAATTTAAAGTTGAAGGGAATTCATTTTGATAAATTAATTTTAGTATTAGAATTAATTGACTTATAATCAATTTTATAGGCAACAATATTATCCATAGCCCTAAATAAGGTTTTTTGATATTTTACTTGCTGTAAATTGAAAAAAACAAACAAGTTATTACTTATTATTTAAGTAAAATTTTTAATTTGATAAGTTGAATTAATTCAATCTGATACTGAAAGTCTCAAAACAACGCATCATTTTTTTATTCTATAATTTTATATAGGTATTATGCATTAGTGGACGAAGACAACAAAACTCAACTTATAACCACAAAATTAGAACTGCTGAACACACAATTTTGTATGTTATAAGTTATATTATATAGTATAACAGAGAAACACAAATAAGTATGATATCATGATATAATTTTAAGAAAAAAAATTAACATACTTGTTTGTTGAAGATATGAAAGTGTATTTTGGTCTACTGGAAAAAAACCTACTGTTGCACCATATTCAGGACACATGTTACTTATAGTCGCTCGATCAGCAATAGATAATTGAGTAACTCCAGGTCCAAAAAATTCAACAAACTTTCCAACTACACCAATTTGTCTCAAGTGCTAAAACAGTAGTAAATAATTACAATTTTTTTAGAAATTATATACAACTATGTCTCTTATATTTTACCTTAGTAATTGTTAAAACCAAATCAGTAGATGTTGCAAATTGATTTAGAGTTCCTGTTAACTGGTAACCAAGAACTTGAGGAAGCAACATTGATATAGCTTGTCCTAACATAACTGCTTCAGCTTCTATGCCTAATAAAAAAAAAAAAATTAACATTCAATATACTGTCTTCATAATAATAACTTGTTATTTTAATTAGTTTACCTCCAACACCCCACCCTAAAACTCCTAAACCATTGATCATTGTTGTGTGAGAATCTGTGCCCACTAAAGAATCTGGGTATAATGCGTCTCTGTCAGTGAATACAACACGGGCTAAATATTCTAAGTTCACTTGATGTACAATACCAGAGCCTGGTGGTACAATTAACATGTTCTTAAAAGCTTTAGCTCCCCACTAAAAATACACATACAGTTCATTCGTTAATTATTTAAGTATTAATATATTAAATTATCAAAGTACCTTCAAAAAGGTGAATCTTTCTTTATTTCGTTCAAATTCAAGATTTTCATTTTTCTGTTGTGCATCAGCTCTGAAATAATCATAAAATTTGAACAGAATCTTATATAATGACTTATAAAATTATATATATTACTCTCTGACAAAATCCGCTTGGATAGAATGATCAATTACCAAGTCAGAAGGACACACAGGGTTAATTTTGTTGGGATCACCACCTAAACTCTTGACAGCATCTCTCATCGCGGCAAAATCCACAACAGCTGGTACACCAGTAAAATCCTATAAAATATATTTCCTGTTTGATAAATTTTAAATTTAACAATACAATTTTAAATAAATTGTTTACTTGTAAAATGACTCTAGCAGGTTTAAATGCAACTTCAACACCACCTTCAACTTTTTGATTAGTTTTCCAATTCAAGATATTTTGTACATCATTTTCAGTAACTTGAAAGTTATCACAGTTCCTAACAGCAGACTCCAAAAGAACTCTAATTGAAAATGGCAGTTTATCTAAAAAAAAAAATAATATTTGATTTGATACATATAAAATATTAAAATAATATCAAAAACTGGGATATTACCATATTCAACACCAAACTTAGGTAAATCAAAATAAGAGTATTCCTTGTTGCCAATATTAATTGTTTTCTTAAATTTTTCAAACGGATCTGTAACAATAAGTTGTAAAATTAACTAAAGTATATAATATCAATTTAGAAATAATTAATGTTTTATGAAGTCAATTATTTCGGGCAATATCTAATTTCTAAATAATATATTTATTAATTACTTAATACAATTTATACAAAAATATCATGTTCATATAATGATTAGGTCTTGTTGACGACTATTTTTTAGACAATGCTTGTTTTGGAAAAAATATGTTTTAAAATATACAAATCTAAATACCTAACTAATTTTAACATGAAAGATAATACTAACTAAGTTTATCATAAAAATAATTATATCCAATAAAAAAAAAAAGAATAATTATTAACTTGAAAACATTATTGAAGAATTATTCAGATTTGTCAAATCAGGATTTCGTGTATTATTCAGATTATTCAACTCGATTTTGCTGTTCAATGACTCATTTTAAAAATAATTGAAAGTATTAAGTCACATAAACAGCAAATCCATAAATCTGGATAATTCCAGATATTCGGATTTCATGCCCATCCATAGTAAGTATAGCAAGGTACTTTTAATTCATTGTTTTGCTTCTACCAAATTGGAAGGTGCATTAAATTCTAAATAATATAACGTAGAGTTTATATTTAAGTTACAAATAGTGCTTTATACCAAATAAATATCTAATAAATAAAATAATAGCATCTTAAAATGGTCTAAAAGAGTTTGTACCCATTTTAAATTATCTTTTCTTGAACCATATTTTGAGCTTATTTAACTAGCAATACTATGATAAACTAGTAAATATATATATAAACACATACAAATCCTAACCCTAGAATCATCTACCAAACCCTAATGATGCTGAATAAAATATATCCAACTCCCCATCACATTTTATATATTATGAGTTTAAACATCCAGTGTTATAGGTAGATATTTAGGGTTCTTAAAGTTATAAAGCTTAAGATATTAATTTTATTTCATGTGTTTTATTAATTAACAACTTAATAGATTGAAATGAAAATACATATTTGATTAATCCCATTTAGTTAGTTAATAATTACTACCTACTTTTAACAATTTATAAGAAAAAAAAAACTAAAATACTGTCACGGGTTACAAGATCTTAAAAGGTATATTATGTACTACAACTAGAATCTCTAACGTTTGACAATGTATAATCTATAGTTCCAAATAGTATAGTTAAAACTAATGAATCAATAGATTGGACACCAAATATTATAAATCGTAATTGGTACTTCTTTAAATACACCTTTACGAAAACAACAATAACAACAATTGCAAATATGCAAGCCGCCAGAATATAGGAGCTGACATCACATGTAAGGAAGCCTGGATTACAACATAATCAGATGTACCATAGCCACTAAGACTTGAGCACCTTCACACCACTCAGCCTCATGAACACACATACAACATACATTATTGTAAACTATAATAACTTTGCTTATTTAAAATAGTATCGTTTCTTCATAATTTGGACATTGTCTTTAAAAAATCGTCATCATATTGATTTCTGGAAAGGCTGCATACAACAATATTGATGGAGGATATACGCCTAACCAATAACAATACTGATTGTTGAGTTGGCTGTGCTAATTTTCTAAGTAAAGAAGTGATTTAATTGGTAAGTTATATTAAAATAATATATATATTTCTTTAATTAATTGATAATTAGTTTTAAAATGTTAAAGTAGTTTTAATAAATTTGCCTACACTAATTGAAAAAGGCTGTATATAACTAAAAACCAAAAATACCTGTTATTTTTTTTGAACTAATGAAAATGAATGCCTAAATTATTATTTAAGTTTTACTAAAATTGAAAATACACAAAGAAAAATATTATTAATTAACCTTGCGCAACTTAATTCATACAGTTAATAATATTTGGAAATCTACCTACATACAAAATAAAATTAAGATGATAATTAATTTGAATTTATTACATTATACCTACCTAACCTAAACGAATTACATAAACTAAAATTATTATGAGCATATTAAAAACATTAGATAATAATTAAATTCTGCATGTGTTAAAAAAAAAAATATGTGGCAATCAATAAAATAAAACCAATCAAGATTGAAAAAAACCAAAGTTTTTTATTTGATTTTAAAGGTTCAAAGGTCATTAAAATGAATTATAATGTATCTTAAGAACAACACGACTGGGTTAAAATTTACCGATATAATGTTTGTACCATTTAAAAATGTATCTTAATAATAATATTGTTAATATAATAAACTTAAAAAAAAATTTGTAATTTAAAAATACTTAAATTTTAATACACAATAACCTTGAATATTAATTAGTTGTTAGCTCATGTCTTACAAAGCTATGATAAAAATTAAATATTGACAGTAGACCATCCAATGGAAACTGTACATTAATAACAAGTGTCTAGGTACCTGCTAAGGAAAATTAATCAGTATTTCATTTAAAACATAATATATAGGTTACCGTACAATTGAGAGACGATAAAAATCAATATTAAGAGAGAAAAAAATTATTATGAAGGTACAATTGGTATCAATCGAAACTTATTTTTAAGTAGACTATGAAAAATAAAATATATTTATGAGATTCGTATACTTACGCGACATTTTAAATATAATTTGTTCTTCTCCCTACACGATTACGATTTAAATAATAGAACGAATAAAAAATATATAATAAGAATATACGGTTTTGGTCAAAGTTATTTAATTATAGGTATGTTTTAGAACATCGGAATAGAAATCTAACGATTAACGGGCAAGTGAACTTTCAAAACTGATTGGTAAATTACCACTTCCCGTACGACATACTCTGTATTCTGCAGCCTGTAGTCGTAACTCGTAATCTCGTACTTCAATCCAAAGGTTAAATTATCACAACTATTACAATTATTATTATTATTGGTTTAGTGATAATTGATAAGGCGACGTGTCAAGCGATATCAAATCGTCCAGTTGTTTTCATATTGTAAAGTTAAACGTGTGCAATAACCTGTTAAACAAGTTTTTAGCTAATGTCGATAGCAGCCGCGGTCGCAGTAAGTACCGGTTTCCGCCAAAATTTGAAATGATCGATTCCGCAATATACATTATAATTTATAATATAATACTATTGTAAAGTTGTTTATCATATCGTTCTATATTCAAACTTTAAATATATAATAATAATAATATAATAACTTTTTCATTTTTTTTTTTTTTTTTTTACTAAAATTTCAATTAAAATTAATGGCCATGACTTATTGTCAATAATTTATGATTTTATTATATAACGGTATACCGACCTTTTAACATTAATTAAACCAATTGAAATAACAGTTAAAATAATCGTATTTTTTTTTAAATCTATATTTTAAAATAATAGTCTTGCATATAATAATATTGAGTATTTAATATGTATGCCATTAATTATAATTGGACCAATGCCGCGCAAAGTTTTGTGGGTCCCTGGGAGCTGGGGCCATGAAAAATGTGACTATGTGAGGCCCTTATTCCTATCTTATAAATGGCATCCCTATTCTAAATTAATCATAGATTTAATTCAAAAGGTAATTTTGTACAACGATTTTAAAACAAACAATTATTGTACATTAGGTATGTAAATAAAATTAATACAATCAATGATAAATGTATATATTTATATATAAATATATTAAAATACAAATATTATTAAATTAATAATTTTAATAATTACTTTTTTTTTATTATTATTAAAACGAAATATACCGTCGGCGACATAAGCCATTGGATTATAAAATTTTAATTACATTGGGTTGAATTTACATTGACAAAGTGACAACTATATTATTTTACAGTGTTCATATTTTATTTTGTAGTTCTGCCTCTGTGAAATAATTACTTTGATTCATCTATAGGAGGGATGGGAAACTGGCGGCCCGCGTACCTTTTTTATCTGACCCACGCTATATTTTCAAATTACTATATATAAAACCTCATCCTCAAGTATCACATTAAATAATAATTGTAAATATAAATAAATAAAGATAAAAAATAAATGTTAGTAAATTTGAAGGACCTTTTTTTTTTGCTTTCTCCTATGCACTGCGGCCCGCTAGATTTTAAAGTACTTAAAAATGGCCAGCTAGTTAGGTACTTTGAGTTGCAAATCCTTGATGTATAGTAACTAATATGTAGATAATAATTTTTATTTATAAAGGAGGTTTAAAAAAAAAAATTTGTGTGCTCGAAGTCGTATACTCGAACAGAACGTCAGCGACCAGTGGCAGCCGCTAGGTTTTTTTTTATCAAAAAAATTATCTCCCGCCGAACAAATAAGATACAGCGCGTACGATGACGCAGAGAACCTTATTTGTAGGGCGCCCGACCTTTCGTCCGAATTACATCAAAGGGCACCTCACGTGCGACACTATATTATGAATGGACCACAAGCCGCTCACGTTTACACAACCATGGCAGAAAAGAGAAAATATCATCGACCGACGGGCACCTACGACAAATTTCGTTTCTGTCTCAATAATTCATACACACTGAAACGTCGAACTGCACTTTTCGCGTGCAAGAGGACAAAACCGTCCCCGACGCTATGCAGTCGACCTCGGCATCTGCACTTAAAATCGCCGAGACGACATGGCTACCGGACTTACGACAGTGGGGTGGGGCGGGGGCAATCGACCGAGCTAACGATCCACAGCTCCACTTCATATTATCGCTGATAAATGATAATGCGTTACAACCATAGGCGCACATAGGGTGTGAATTTAGGGGGTGCTGAAATAATTTATAGTACACAGACCCGTGGGGAGCTAAGCCCCCCACTACACCACCCTAATACTATAACAATTGCTTGCAATAATTATAAATTTTATTAAAAATAAAAATAAATATTTTGTAATTATATTAAAAGTTATAATAACATGTAATCATTAATTATTAATGTTAGACAAAATTTAATTTTCTGTTTGATATTGCAAATGTTTGCATTATAATTTCCCCCTCTATTTTATTGGTAAGATCTCTCTCAATGCTAAGCGTAGATAGCTTGGTAAATCTTTCTATCTTTCTTGGCCCATATTGGTGCGTAACCAGTTTTTCAATCTACGCATAGCTGAGAAGGAGCGTTCACACGTTGACGAAGAAATTGGAATTGTTATTCCCAATAGCTTACAGACATTTGGAAACGAACTTTTATAACATTGATTTTTCATGCCTTCGTATATAAAGCTGGCTGGTAGACTATTCATTAAAACCATCATTTCTGCTGATAAACTAACTGTTGATATTTTCAAAATATCAGGATACAGTAAGTTCTCGTTACAACGAATACCGATACAACGAAAAATCCCGTTATAACGAAAGTAATAGAAGTTCCCTGCCGAAAAGCTATTAAAACAATGTTAAACTAATCTCAATATAACGAAATGATTGATTTTTAAAAATCCCGATACAACGAACTATTTGTACAGCGTACAGGTTAAAATATATGTATTTTCCCTTCTTAATTTAATCTAAAGATAACAAGCATACGATTTTACGAAATTATCAAGCCATTAAATTGTCATTATGTGTTACCGTGTTATTCCGCGTCAATCGATATGTCACTTCATCAGAAGCCTTAACAAGTTTGGAAGTAATGCGAACATTCATTACATCACAGAGTGATGTACCAGACTTCATCTTTACAAACATTCACCAACTACAAAATTATTTACTTTCTATTAAAACAGCAAACCTTGTTCAAAAGAAAATTGTTGATTTTCTATAATAAAGTTATTTATTTTTTCGCAAATTATTTACATTTGAATTATTTATTTATTACATACATATTTGAACTATACATATTCGAATTTTCAAAATTTCGTTACAACGAAATTTCCGTTATAACGAAAAAAAAATGTGGTCCCTTGGAGTTCGTTGTAACGAGAACTTACTGTATACATAAACAGATTTATATAATAATATTTCAAAAGATATGACTGTGTAATAAATATTTTAAATAGTTTATGCGGTGCTAATTTTAAACCTGGGAGTGCTAAGCACCCCCAAGCACCCCCCTATGTGCGCCTATGGTTACAACAAGTTCGTTATTGTCATTTGTCGCTGCAGGCGCACTCCTACTCATCGTCGTGAACACGGCCTATATAGCTCACGGCGGTTTTCGCGTCACACCGTTCGTTTCATCGAATTGCTGTGTTGTTGCAAGCCATCCATGATGGATCGAGAAATCATGCAATGTGGACCCGAGCCTGCGAACGGTGTCAACGCGCCAATAAGTACACAAATACATCACGACGTCCATGATGCATCACGCGGAGTGACGCTTCGATCACATTCAACTATGGGCCGGTTAGGTAGCTGGTATAACTGCGTATAGCGAGACTCCATCACGAGACAGCTATAAATAGGATACTCAACGCACTACGTTCGTGTCCATCACAGACCTGCAGAGCCGGGTCAGTCATGACGGTGTTTGCCTGATCGACCACCGGTCCGACCCAGTGGCGTATTTTGGTTGATTTCTCGGGGGGTGTCAACATTTATTGAACCTCAAAAACAAAATGTTTAGTATTATTTACTAATGTAAAAAGACATTGAATTAATTTTTTAACAAATTAATATGTTATAGGAATTGACAAGAAGTTTTACATTTGATAAAAATAGTATACTATAAAATAAGTGACAACACTAATGTCCAATATATTAAGACTTTTTTTTTTAATGTCGGGGGGTGTCAAGACATGGAGAACACCCCCCTAAAATACGACACTGGTCCGACCACGTTACGAGCGCCCACTCGTGGTATACTCATCTAGTATACTCATCTAGCTGAGTACAGATGAATCATCTAAATTCATTATTACTTACCGGAAGGTATGAATAATTTCCATTTACATCATCATCGCAACAAGATTATATAATAATCTACCACTTAAACGGATATGTTTTATTTGCAGCTTATACTATAGTTATATTTGCACAGTGCAGGGTATTATACGGCAGACTATCCTTAGTTCATAAGATGTTGGACAAGTGGTACTTAACTCAAACAGTCAAACAAATAGATATAACAACCAACAAGTTTACCCATTGCGGTATCTCACGAAATAATGAAGATATAAAAATTCTGGTTTCGTAATAAGACTTACAGGGAAAAGAACTACAATTATTTCATTTTTTAATTTATTATAATGTTTTGGTAAAAAAATTAAAAGATATATTTTTTTATATAATTATTTCTAAAAAAAAATAAGATAGCCATTTTGTAGAGTTTATTTTTCTGAAAATATTGACGTTTCAAAATTTTATTTTCATTCATTTTCTGATTTTTAATATTTTTTAGAGTCTTGAAGAAATAAAAATACATGATTATAACTTTATAACTATTGGCACACTGAAAGTGTACGGCCGGCAGTAAGAGAACGCGCTTGGCGCGGCATTTCACATATTTGATAACATTATGGTGTTAAATCATACTCTGCGAGTTTTCTCGAAACTAAAAAAAAAAAATCAGGAAATTAACAAAATTAAAATGTTGAAATGTCAATATTTTCAGAAATATTTGGAAATAATCATGTATAAAAATATATTAAATAAAAATTTTTTTTAACTTTTTTTACCAAAACATTAAAATATGAAATAATTGTAGTTCTTATCCCAATGAGTCTTATTACAAAACCAGAATTTTTACACCTCCATTATTTCATGAAATATCGCAATGGGTAAATCCTTATGGGACATCCTGTATGTAGAGGCTACATCTATATTCATATATCAGTATATTATATATAATATTATTACTGTCTACTGATCTTAAATTCCATACTATGAACATCTAACGTATTAAATTTACCAAAGACTAACCGAAACTTTACCCAAAGGACATAAACAATAAACATAATATAAACATTTACACGTCAGACGTCTAAGCCCACAATGTATATAATTAAAATTATATACGCTGCAATAATATTATCTACATAATATGTGTCTATGCCTTTACCTGCAGACTACGCAAGTACTTATATAGTACTTACTAGGGCAGAGGACGTGTTGTATAGACATTCCATACTTCCATATGCAACAAGTTTTTAAAATTAAAATGTGTAATGTGTTGTATACTCTTTCAAAACTGCGAAGGACTTACACTGTGGGTGTATTTTATAAGGCCTACCTATATCCTATATAGGTATATAATCTGCTCGCACACTAATATTGTCCTTCCATTATATTGTATTATATTATAGTCAATTATTATTAGCTCGATTATTGTTTGTTAGTATATTATTTCTGACCTTATAAAATAAGCATTTCAATTTCTTACTTGTACTGCAGTATTGTCCTTAAATTATGCGAAGTACTTTCTTGTTTCTAAATTCTAATTGAAATATACATAAGACTCAATGTCTCAATGTATTTTCTAATATTATATTAAATAATATAATTTTGCTATATTTCCTGGAAAAGTAGGTACCTATAAGAGCAACTACGCGAGTATTTATAGCTTATATGATTTTTTAGATTAGTTAATTTCGAAAAGGAGATTTTGAATTATTAATCGAAATAGTGTTATTAATGAGACAAATTTTTAAATAGTTAAATAAAATAATATGCTTATTTCATGAGAAAAAATGTCTTAATCATAAATTCATGAAATATTTTTGTTGAAATGTTATCACTAATCAATTAACCACAATTACCACATTTTTGTATAATCTTGGTTAGAGATAAATATTGCATTTTTGAAGTTACATAAATTAAAATAAAACGTATTGATATTTTACCGTTCTCCTATTTCTGCCTTCTACCAGAAGCTTTAATTTAGTGCGTACAGTTGATTGTACATATTTAATATAGGCTACATCAGTGATTCTCAACCTTTTAAAGAGACAATTCAATATTTTTGCGATGCATACAAATATTTCTTTCCAATGTACATATAATATGTGATAGGTACCTATATAAAATAATGTTAAAACATGTTTGGTGAATTAATATAATACTAGCTAGTTTGAAGACTTCTAAGGGGTTGAATATTATAGTGAATATTCAAAATATTATATCCCTTGCAAGCCATTACTCACCTAACAGTGGCGTACCCAGAATTTTTTTATGGGGGGGGGGGGGCACACACTGACTAAAATTATATCATATACACTAGCTACCTACTACCAAAAAGAAATCAAATATTTAATGTTTTTAATGCAAATAGTTTATTTATATTTTCAGTCAGTCATTAAGTTATTGTATATATGTATATATACACACTTAATAATAAATAGTGATTTAATAATAAAAATGGGTTAGTCCAAACAAAATTATAAGTGTATAAAAACAATAGTAACAATTGTATAAAATTATTTTGACCAATCTACAGTTGCAATTTTCTTGGTGCTTTTTTTGCAAAACCTTCAATGATTTCAGTTTCTGAATGACCTATTTTTTATTTATGTTTACTAAAGTTAATCCATTTAGTCTATTTTCAGTCATTGTTGATCTTAAGTATGTTTTCAGTCGTTTTAAGATAGACAAATTACGTTCTGGCGTAGCTGTTGTAACAGGAAGAGTTGTGAATATATTTTGTAAAAGCAATTTAATATTAGGGACAATAACTGTACAATAAGGTGAAGTCTCAAAAGCGGTTTGAGGTTTATTCACTGTGCTATTTTGTCCATTGCCTTTACATTGATTTTGCCATATACCTAGTATATACCTACATAATTCAGCCTTTAATGTAACAATTGTATTTAATGGAAGATCATTTTCGAATATTAAAACAGAATATCCATTGGTAAAAGCATATTATTGTAGCACGCGTTCGTGTATGCGAATAAATTTAAATCATTAAAATAAAATCTAGTAAATACGGCCAACGGAGGGGGGAGCCATGGCCCCTGTGCCCCTCTCTCCTAGGATACGTAACTGCCACCTAACGATTAATAGATTCAATAATACATATATATGATGGTTAACATTGTTTTTAATAATATAGGTAAATAGGTAATATTTTATATCTTATGAATCTATTTAAATAAATAAAATTAGAATATTTGTACTTCGGAAAACCTTGTAGTATACATTGATTTGTAGCGTAGTATTAGTATTCTAGTGACTACAGTGTAACTGCAGTGCGTAGGTAAGTATAATATATCTGATATAAATTACTTAATTAGCTATTTTTAGGAGGGCGAGGTATTAGATGAAAAGAAGAGTTATAACTTTTATAAGTTTATCACCCTAGGGCCTAGGGGATAATATGGAAACATCTATCAATTATATAATCACAATAATAATCTAAACTATAAAAGTACATAATATTATTATAATTTGAGGCAGCGTTAACAAAAAATATAAAAAAATATAGGCACTTTAACCGTTATTAAATAATATACCCACTTACCTACTTTACACATTACTAATTGGTATATTTACCTCATAGTCCAAACAGTGATAATATCTGGTCTAAGAGACATTATCTATACATTTATACTTATACATATAGGACGAATATATATACAAAGATAGTGTGATTAATTTGGAAATAAACACCCATTATAAAAAAATTAACTTTTGTAATATTTGTTTAAATTTAATTTATAGCCTCTATATAAATTCACATTAGTTTTCCGATGTATTTCTTTTATTTATAAATAAAATTTAATAAGAGATAATCTCAATGAGATAAATCATATGGAATTACATTTCATGCATTTCTTTCCAGAGTACCTAGAATATTTTAAAATATTTGTAAATCTTAAAATACTCATAATTTGCTTTCAATTTAAAATATAATAAAAATACAATGATATTCCCTAGATAATAAATTTTTCTTTAAATTGTATAAAAGGTCAATTCGCTATAATTTTTAAACGTAGTTAAATGTGCACTGTTGAGCGTAAAATTTGTAATGTGAAACACTTATAAAGTTGTAAGACACAACAAATATTGTCCGTTTAGTTTATTCTTAAGCGAATATTATTGTGGAACGTCTCCCACGACTGAAGTATAACTAACAATTATGTTCATGATTTGGGTCATCATTCTGAGTTGAAAAGAACATTTTGGCATATTTTAATCAAAATGCATGTAAAGTTTCTGAGAATTTATTTGATCAAAAGAATTCAAAGATAATGGAGATCTTTTTTTATAAGTCGTACACTCATAAAACTACTTTATAGTTATAAACTGTAGACATGATTGGTTAGTAAAAAGAAAGATAGTAGCCAGTAGGTTTGTGGACTGTGGTTGTACCTACATTATTTTATTTAATGTTCATTCTCATTACTCATTAGCATTTATAGAACTTGTAGTACGAGAATGCGACGCGTGTTTGCCGTGTAACCGTGAATAGATACAACAATTTATATTTTCACGTGATATTTAGAGTAAAATGTTAATATAATGAAAATATAAACAATTTTGAAAAATTGTGAAAAACTCTAAGTTGTGACAGTTGTGCAAAACTAAGAAAATTTAATGAAGCATTTTTTATTGAAGTTTCCAAAACTGATGGTAAAACTTAGTTTCGTTCGTTTCAATTTATTTTTACATAAAAACTGTTTCATGTGATACATAAAAAGAGATTTATTATAAAAACACATGCAGTGTTAATTTGTAGACAGGTACACAGATAATTTTTTATACTTCATAAAATGCATAATAGTATTATATAGTATTACATTTTACAACCAGTATACTATATGAAAGCATGAAAACCTAGACATTTAATTATCTGATTAGATAGGTATAATAATAATAATAATACTATAATAGTTATTTTATGTTGTTTTTTATAAACGGTACTTAATACGCGTATTGTCACATAATACCTTTTTAACAGTAAAAAAAAGTATAATAAAAGAAGTGATTAATTCATTATATTGCGAGCGATTTTCAGTACCTAAGTGGCGTCAGTCAACAACTAAACAGACAACATCCAAGTATCCAACAAACAACAACCAACATATTGATAATTGATAATTTAATTTTTTTCATCTACTATCACACCAAAAATCTGCATTCCGGAATAGGAAATAGGACACTGCTCGTGTTGTTATTAATTGCAAACTTAAAGTAGTTATGCAATGGTAAATATAGGTATGTAAATAATATAATATAAATAATTTCGGTAATACATGACGTATAGTTGCATAAAAATAAATATATATCCAAGTGGCCGTCTGGTAAAAAAAAAAAAAAAAAATACTCCACAAAACGATCAAGGGCCACTTAAATTTAAAAGGACGAAGATCATTAGATCTTAATTTCTATTATTTCGAATGTTGATCCATTAAATGTTTGCTGATTAATGATTGATTGTGCAAATCGCCATTAATATATTTTAATGTCTGATGTAGTTACACGTCTGTTGAGTGTTGTTTGTTAAAAAGTGAATATTAATCTTTGACCTTGATTGTTTACCATAAATACATATCATTATATAAATAATACAGCATCAAATTGTATGTATAATGTATAATATTAATATAGATATATTCTATATAGGTGGACTGCCAACTTGTTAACTAGAAACATGACATTAATAATAATAAGATCAATGATCATGAACACAAAACACAACATGCATTGTTAATGTAATAATATAATCTAAGCTCGAAGCTAACACATGTTTTTTATCAGTTGCGATAACGATGTCGTTATCAGACGTTACTCTTTAAACAACAGAAAAAAACAATATCGGGCGAAACGATATTATTATTACTTACATCCAATTCGATTTCGTAATACTGCTTCCATATATTATGTCGTCTCAATTACTTCACAATTTGCGTTAATGACTACAGTGTACTGAAAAAAATTGCACATCGCGAACGTTTCCTGATGTCATTTTCTATGTCAAGGACACCTGTGGTGGTCCACAGCTGCCAAATATATTGTCAACAGACTTCAACGTTCATTGCTTGAATGATGGATAACGAGAAATACCTCCAACCACTTCGACATGCATAATGGCACACGATACACAGGTAAATAAACCATAAACTACTTCTTTTTCAAGGGAAGTTTAATTTGATTTACAAAGTTTGTTTACTTCAGAAACATGATTCCAACTCAACTAACGTGTTGCACAGTTTGACGGCGGGTGCCATCGCTGGTGCTTTAGCCAAGAGTACAATTGCTCCATTAGATAGAACTAAAATCAATTTCCAAGTAAGTATTGTACATGATCGAAAATTATCATTTATTTTTCAGTCAGTAATAAATGTATACATTTGTAAATATTGATCAATTTTAATATTTAGATATCTCAAGAACCATACTCTGGTAGAGCTGCGCTTAAATTTTTGGCTGACACTTATGCAAAAGATGGTTTTATATGGTTATGGCGAGGCAATACAGCCACCATGACTAGAATCATCCCTTATGCAGCCATTCAATTTACAGCATTTGAACAATGGCGAAAATTGCTGAAGGTTGATTCTCTAAACACAAAGTAATATTATTATTTAGGCTTATTTTGTTGTACCAATTACATAATATTTAAAAGAAATGAATATTTTCAAACATATAAATAATTATATATTAATTATATTTGGCAACTCTAAAATGAGAATACATTGTTCATTATGCCAATATCAATTTTAGTTAAAAAAAAAAAAAGCAACTGCTTCATGTTTCTGAATATTAATATCTACTCAAAATGTATTATTTATTTTTTATACTATTTTTCTTTTATGTTCTCCTCCCTGATAAATATTTGAGTTGAAATATAATTTATTTATGAAATACTGTTTTGATTATATAGCTTGCCTATACTGCTATATACAGAATTATTGTTGATTCTTCAATGATAAAATAGGTATTAAAACTAAATTTTAATTTTAAAATTATAAACACTAGAAATGAAATAATATTTTAGTTTGATTTATTTTTTAAAAGTCCATTTGTATTGTTAGTTTTATAGAATTGTTAAGTAAAAGTTTTTAAATATTTTAAATATTATGAATTTCACCTGATGCTACAAAGATAGTATTATTTAGTTATCATGCTTATTTTCAACACTAATTTATTGATATATAAAACAATAAATAATTTATAGTTACATATGCACAAATCCTTAAGCATAATATAGGTATTATCTGGTATTAGTGGTATTACTAATTTAAATCTTAGTTAAAAATAAAAAAATAGTAAACATAATGATTACTTTTATTGTTAAGAGAACGTGATAGTGTGATAACCATGTGTTGTTTCCGTCTTACAAGTGCGTGACATATTACATTTTACGCTCAGCAGATCACACTTTTCTCCGTTAGTTTAAAAGTTAGAGTGAATTGACCTCTTATAAAATTTAAAGGTAAGAATATTATTTAGACAACCTCATGAGCTTTTTACTATATTTTAATTTTGAAGTGGGTTATAAGTATTTTAAGATGTACAAAAAATATACAATTTTAAAATACTTGTAGCATGATCTGCTAAGCATAAAATTTACCATGTTACTTGTAAGACGGAGACAACACATGCAGGTATCACATCCTCTTAATAGTAAATAGTTTCATAAGCAGTATTTAATTAATATTGAATGTTTTATGGGCTTTAAGCCTATAATTTTAATTTTCACAATCTTATATCTTGTTATTGTATTTACATTGTCCAGAAATTTTAATAATTAATTACTAAAGTAATACAAAAATATTAGTATGATATTTATATTTAAACATAATAAATTTATTTCTCCGTGCACATTTTTTCATTACACATTTTAATTAATATTTTAAAAGGTTTGAATTTAGATCTATAAGCTAATAGATATTATTTTAAATAATTTTATAGTTGTAACAAACAGGTGGCTTAATATTTATAATTTCTATTTTTTTTATTTGATTGCTACTTATTTTTTTTTATTATAAATTTAATACTATGCTATTATTTTTTTAGAAATAATGGAGGTCTTAAGTTTCTGTCTGGTTCTTTAGCTGGCGTAACATCACAAACACTAACTTATCCTCTAGACTTGGCAAGAGCAAGAATGGCAGTTTCTACCAAAAATGATTATAAATCGTTGGGAGATGTAAAGTATTTAATTTTAAATGGTTTTGTTGATGTAGTATTATATTGTAGTTATATTATTTATTTAGTTAGTCTAAATATTTTGGAGTATAATTGACAAAATGAAGTTAGTATAACTGCAGGGACGTTCTGTCCTACTTGGATACAAGAGATTTCCTTTGCTGGTTTATTTTGGAGGTACCGATTATCTATATGACTGTTGGCTATAATACAATGTTTTGTATAGAATATTCAGTATTCATATTGTGAAAGAATTGGACACTACTATTTTAATAGGTCCAACTAAAGTCAAATGTTGAGTACTGAAACGTTTAAGAATTAATTGCTATATATAATATTAACAATCATGTTGATAAGTTGATATGCTAAAGAATGTTAGAAAAGCTGAGCTTCTTATCTCACTTATCCCTTTCAAACTTTGTTTATATTCGCTTGAAGATATTTGGCAAAAAATGTTGCCTGACATTTTTCTCCATCCCGCCGATTGTTTAACCTCTATCAACCTTTTTTCCATAATATTTACAAGTGAATTTAAATGATTGAAATAAACCATATTATTTATTTATTAGGTGTTCAAAAAGACTTTTAAAGTTGAAGGGATAAAAGGCTTTTATCGAGGGTATGTGCCAACAATACTTGGTATTATACCTTATGCAGGTACAAGTTTTTTTACATATGGCTCATTAAAGTCATTTATGAAAGGTTAGTATTTATTAAATGTACAATTAATCTAATCATTTAAATTTTTTAATACCTATATTTCATAATATAGAAAAACATGGATATGAAAATACAGCTGTGAATTTAGCATGTGGTGCAGTGGCAGGTATGGCTGGTCAATCTTCGTCATATCCTCTAGATATTATTAGACGAAAGATGCAAACATCAATAATTACTGGAATTAACTACACAAACCTCAGAACAACATTTATGATAATTTATAAGTAAGGTATTTTTGTTAAGTAAAAATACGATTGAGCACATTCTTATCAGAGCAACATTTTTTATTATGATTGAGTATGCTCTTTTTTCTTTCTAACATTGCCAAATTCAATCAATTTTATGGCAAAGTATTTGTTGGATTCAATCGGTAGCAAACTTAGAGGTTTAATTGCATTTCTGATCTTACTGAATATTCTTATAGTATAGGCTATCTATATATTGTAAAAACTGTGATATTACTATAATATTAGTTATAGCCTACATAATATATTTTTCTCATAAGCGCCATATGAAAAAAATATAATAATTCCATTATAGTCTTGAAGAAACAATTAAAAATAATTAAGAAGACCCAATATGGGTATTTGTTGTCTTTGTCTTACAAACAATACAGTCAGGCAAATTTTATGTTACAATAATATATTTTACTCTGTAATTTCTAAAATAAGATTGAACATCTCACTTTTCAAAAATTAAAGGCAAGAATATTATCTAGAGAAACTCAAAGGATTTTATTGATAATATTATTTTTAAGTAAGTCTTGATCATTTTAAAATGTAAAAAATAAACAGTTTGAAAATAGTCATAACTTACTTAAGAGAATTCGATACCAACCATTGTTTTTGGACTAAAACATAACAATATTAAATATTTGTCCATCAGTCCAATAGACTTAATGATGCTATAAGAAATTATAAAACTTATTTGAATTTGTTATTATGTCTTCTTGAGATCAGCTGAGCCACTCTTTCAAATTTTGGCTGCTAATTTTTTAAATATGGATTTAAAAATTGTGAAATTTAAAAAGAATGTTATTACTTATTTATTAATCTAAATTAAAATTATAATTTGAAAAAGTGGCTAAGCCGATCTCAAGAAGACATAATAATGAATTCAAATCAGTTTTTAAAAGTCTCATCGCTTTATTAGGCCCATCAGACTGATGGACAAAATATTGGTATTTTTCAGTTGAAAAAACGGTCAGTATCAAATACGCTTAAAAATTACAAAATTAATAAAACCCTTGGAGAAGTCGTAGATAATATTCTTGATTTTTAATTTTATAAGAGGTAATAGAAATTTTAGAAATCGCTGAGTAAAATGTATTATAATATTTGTTAATATGAAATCTACCATATTATATGTTTGTAAGATGGAGACAACAAATGCTTGTGTGGCGTATTTTTAAAATAACATAACTTTAAATGTAATTAAGTTACTGACTACTATAACTAATTTATTACTGCCTGCCCTTTATTGTATATAAGAAATATGAATAAAATGATTCTTTATAAACTGATTAGGTTTAACTTGTGACTATGCCCTTTTACATATAGACTATACATATATTATGTAATCTACTGGCAAATGTGTTCTTCCAGACAACCTACCTGTTTAGTATAGGATGTTGTCTATATGTGGCCAACTGATTTTTACATGGATTTATGATTATCTTTGATATATACAATATAACCTATTTTTTTTATCTGTTTATGATCTTATAATTTATGGCATTCGATTTCAATGTTTAGACATTTTGGAAAAGTTTGGATTGAACTTAGGTCATAGATAGCTTGGTTCGTCACTAATTGCTGGACACTATAGTTTATCCTATTTAATATTTACATATGATACTATATTCGTAAATTTACTGGTAGACCACATACTATATTTCAGTGCAAACCAAACAGCAATTTTCCTTATTAAATAAATAATAAATTGTACATCAATGTTATATGTAATTTTTGATGAACTGTATTAGTTTTTTGCGTTGGTGGTGAGCATTTGTGAAATATACTACTATACTATGTGTAAGTGCTGAATTGTTGGACCAAAATGATACAATGTGCTCAATCATTTGAAAACCTTATTATTGTTTATAAATAAGCAACTGTGGTTATAAATATTTTATATTAATTCTAGAACTGAAGGCATTAGACAAGGCTTTTTCAAGGGTCTAAGTATGAATTGGATTAAAGGTCCAATTGCTACCGGAATTAGTTTTGCTACATATGATTTTGTAAGGGAGACTTTAAAGAACATTTGAAGTTTTTAATATTATTTTTATTTTCACCACAACTGTGCCTAATTTAATCATATTGTTACCATTAGATTTTATTTTATTTGTTTGAAGCCTTTTAATGTGTTTAAATTATATCCAATTTTCTGAGAGTAATAATTTTTACATGTAATTACTTACATTTTTTTAAATAATATAATATCTAGTCAAATAATTTTAATATTGATAAGCAAGTTAGAACAAAATTTGCTAATACTGCTTAAGTCACTGTAAATATCAAAAATTAAAAAATATATATATATCAATATCAGCAAAAATTTTTTTTTTTGCTGATATAATTATTGTTATTGTTTAAACATTGTGATTAATTGATTATTATGTTAGTTTTGAATAATAATTAACTACAACAAATCTATTACTTAGCTTAAATGTACTGTTTGAAACTTTAAAGTATATTATTTGTTATTTTCATAGGTGTTTAATTATATTGTTAATGACAAAGAAGAAATAATTCAAAGACACATAGCTCTATAAACATCAATTTATATCTGAAATATTTAAATCATCAGTATTTATTGACAGAATTGACAGAAAAATGTATTTGTATATAATATACATAATATTATTTTGCTAAAACAATTGATTGGATTATTTCTGTAAATATTGTTATTTATATTTAAACAGTGAAGTTGTTACACTAGAATGTTTTAAGTTGTATTTAATTAATTGAAATTAAATAAGTATGTTTATAGTGTCGTGATAGTTTTTAAAATTGGTAACTAACATTTACAATATTATTTCTAACACTCAATTTTAGAAGAAATACCTTGTTGGAAAAATGGATTAGTATCATTTTTTCTTAATGTTTGAAAATTAACCATCATTTAAAATATTTATAGATTAAAATTACAACCATGTATAAATTGACTAATCATCAAAATTAAAGAGGTACTTAAATTCTTAATTTATAACGATGAATAATTAATTTTCAGTACAATTATTATTTTTGGATGACCAATCATGACACTAGTTTTGCTTAAAATTATAAACATTTTTTTTATTGATAAAGTTATTGTAATTGTTTTTTCTTGTTATTACTTTATTTTTTTTTGTTATCTGAATCTGAAATTAATATACAATAAATTAGTTCTAAGACAATCCCCTTAAATATTAATATTAATATTATTTTTTACCATGATTATAAATAATATTGTACACTTATTTATTAAAATGTTATTGTATTTTTTAAATTATGACAATAATATGTTGTAACTTGTAGTCATAGCTATTAATTAGTTTTGCATACTATAGATGAATTATTTGAAAGTTTTTATTCTTTGCATTCTTGAGCAAGTTCATTCATTTGATTGCTAACTTCGTCAAACTCTGAAAATAAAAATAATTTAAAAATATACCTATTGTAACGGACAATAATTTTATGTGTATAAATGTAGTTTTAAAGACTGATTGAAACTGTATAATTTTGTCAAAATTATCTTAACATTTTTTTTAAAATAAATTTAAAATGGATAAATTACGTAAAATTACATTTCCCATTAATTATAATTGTATAACATATTGTGTTAATGTTTTGCGTAGGATTATTTGAAGATAATCCAAGATTGATAATATCTTAGATATTATATACATATTTTGGTGAAAATGTTCACTAAACACTAAACAGTCGAGTGATTGAATTATTTGAATTAAAATACATAGATACTAATATAGTAATATTACAAATCAGCGCTTTCCACTACGGAATGTTAAAGTTATTTAATATATTCCCGCGTGAGGCGGGACGTCCCGTATCCAGGGCTCAATTAATAATGTGTCCCGCGATACGTGTTCGCGGGACGCTGACTGTCCCGCTTCTTGGTAAACCTCTCATAGTCCTATTAAAAATAACTATTACGTTCTTATTTTGCGTGCCGGTTTTGTCAAATATCAGTAGTATTTATAGATTCATTTCCAACAATATTTATGTCGGACACTTATCGAAATTTGTACGTACAATCAATATTATTTTTGGTGCGTTATCTTAATAATATTATGATCAAACGTTTACTATACTGAATATCCACTCAGAAGGAGAAACATTAAGTGGCGACGCGTGTGTAATACGTGTTTTGTTCGAGCCGAGTGGAATAATAAGACATTTTTATCATTTTATTTTTTCATTGTCTCGAGGCTCGCGCAAATTGCTGTGTCGCCGTGTCACTGTGTAGCTAGTACGCACTATTTTTCATAATTTTTTGGTATGTCCCGCTTTTTTATGTCGAGTCCCGCATATAAATATATGATTTCCCGCTTATTCGTAAATGAGAGTTGGCAACCATAGTCATATGTGAGGATATACCATATACATATATTATTATTATACAAACGTTATCCGTACCTATATGGTCTAAAGTCCGTCAAAAACTGGAAAGAGATTAGGTCTTGCAGCGTGTGACTTACACTATTCGATTATTTGTGCTGTAATATGCGATGACCTTATAAAAAATTAATCTCTTTTAAATAACAAGCATATGAGTTTATAATATTAGTGTATTAAAAAATCTGTGCTTGCTTGGAAGCCTTTTGTATTGGGATACTTTGTTTGAATTACATCAACAAAAAATCAATTATGGTGGGATTTTTAGCTAGAATAGTAGAATAAAGGTACTTAATTGTCTTAATTGAATAAATAATTATAAAAATATAAAACAGAATGCTATTTTTCCACTATCTATGGCACTATGTAGATATATTACATTAAAATCTATTAGCACAGCTCCAAATCGCAATAAACTGACACAAGGACGAGTAGCAATTTAAAAATAAACATTTAAATTATTAAATTAAAATAAATTCAATAGGTACTTCTTGAAAAGTATGCCTACTAAGTATTATGCAAACTTTTTTTCCTTAAAAACCGTTTTTTAAACTTTTGTTTGTTCTTATTAAAATAATTAGAATTTCAATTGTTATTTTCTATGGTAAATTAATAGTCTATAGTGATAATTACATTTCCATTTACTATTTGTATTGCAGATATGATTAAAAATGATAACACGACAAAAATGTAAAGCCGCGTACACACTTGTAACATTAGCGCGTAACATCTTTTGATGCGACTCAATTTACCGACAACTGGTGGAACGGTGTTACGGCGTTACAGCGCAACAGAAAATGTTACAAGTGTGTACGCGGCTTAAGTAATCACTGATAAAAAAGTAAGAATATCAGATCACTAAATTTAATATCTAAATGTACATATAGGTACCTACCTAGATGAATTAATAACATCAATATAATAGCTATAGTAGGTAATAAGATATACTTAATTCAAACATTTCAAACAATGGAATTATATACGTAGGTGTAACTTCCATTATCCACGGTAAGTACCTACATATACATATTTTTCAACATACTTATTATATATATTTTTATCTTTTTGTAATTCAATACTATTGAGATATAGAGTACCTATTTGATTAAATCTCAATTTCCATATGGGTAAATATTTTTATTTAAATTACCTATTGGTATTTGTTCACGATATGTTTCTAGTGATGACCTGTAGGTACTTCTGTTTTTGCAAGGTAAGTTTAATATTTAAAAGAGTCATGTAAGTATATGGTTAAGTTAATATAAGTCAATATTAATAATAATTCAGTAATTTTTCTTAAAAATCAACGATAAATAAATAAGGAGAGAAAATTGATAAAAAAAAAAACTGAATCGAAACTGTTCGTTTGAAAAATTTCCGTTTTTTCTTAAGCGAGATATTTTTCATTAAAAATTGTATAATTTTAAGAGAAAACAACTTAAACTTTTTGCAATTAAGTGTTCAATATTGAAAATATTAACAAAACAATATATATACTACTTAACTATTTAATACCTATCATGAATATAAAATATTGAATATTATGATAATATGATATAGTTGATTCAGTGATTGGAATACAATGTATCAGACATAAGCACTTATTGATTATGGATTCAAATTCGAATTACAAATTACAATAATATTTATATAGACATATAGGTATAGTATTATAATAGTAAATGTACAATAATCAACATGTACCTTTTTTTACTTTTTAATACAAAAACAACAACTATACAATTAAGCACAATAAGTTTAAGTGATGAGGAGGTTTACATAATATGAACAATATGACTCGATGTAGGGGGGCTCCCAATGGAGCTACCTACATGGATTAATGGAGGAGGTCTCTAACCCATTTTCGTTTGAGTCTTCGTGGAGGGTTGTCCGGGATGTGATGTGTAACAAGATAACTAATTTCGGGGTTACTATGGGAGCTAAATTTTTGTGAAGTTTTTGGTAAGCGATTTTAGTGACTTGGTTTACTTATATAGTTTATTTTCAGGTCTGAGCGTTGAGTTTTGTTACTAACATACCAGGGGAGTTTTGTAATAGTGCGAAGGCAGATGGATTGGAATGATTGAATTTTTTTGTAATGTTACTTGGAACGGCATTACCCCAAATTTGTATACCATAATATCAAACGGGAAATATCAACATTTTAACATGTACCTATTGTACCTATCAAAAATTAATAACTGATAGGTTACTGATAGTCAGTCATTGGCCTTAGTATTTGTACAGGCACGTTTTAGGTATAAACACTAATATTTAAAAACTTTAATAACTTATATTTAGATATGTTTGTACAATTATTTTCAGAAGATCTCAAAAGTAGAATAGATATTTTATATTGAACTGTTTAATATTTATACAAGTACTTATAATAGGTACTGTATTATTAACACTTTCTATTTGTATGTATATTTTTTTAATTATATAATTTTGAATTTGTTGAAACATTATAATTAATTTAAAAATCAATTATTACTATTATTTTTGATTAGTATTTGGATATTAATTATTTTTTGCTACTAGTTTTTTAGTTAGAATTTGAAAAAATTAATCAGCTTATAGTTCTAAATATGACGTGGGTAGTGGGTTTATAGCACGAAAAATGTATCCCAAAAGTGAAGATTTAGGTAATTCAGAATTATGTTTTTTGATCAAGTATTATTTATTTTTTGTAATATTGAAATAGGTACACTTGTTATATAAAAAAAAATGTTTAACCAACTACTTACCATACGTAAATTATAAATTAATAAGATTCTTTATATGACACACCGCCTGAGTGTTGAGGGTATTTTTTGACAAGTATTTCATTGGACATTGGGAAAAATTATTACATATCTATAATAAAAGGGCTAACAATTATTGCTCCCCTCCTTAGAAGAAATTTTCTGGCTACGTGCCTATATTCATAAAATGATAATATTTTTATCCAGACTTCGTATACCTAGTTAAATTTTGAATTGTGTTCATGAAATGGAATGTATTTATTTCGTTGACTCCTAAAACCGCACACTTTTAATAAAGTACAGAACAAAACCGCACATTTTTAGTAGGTTAAAACCGCACACATTTAATAGGTTAAAATCGCACAATTTTTAAAATTGTTG